>NC_133805.1:35077753-35377753 GCF_043250625.1 Sebastes fasciatus
ATCTCAAGAACGCCTGTAGGGAATTTCTTCAAATTTGGTCCAAACGTCCACGTGGACTCAAGGATGAAGAGATTAGAATTTAGTTGTCAACGGTCAAGGTTCACTGTGACCTCACAAAACACGTTTTGGCCATAACTCAAGAATTCATTCATGCTTATTATGACAATTTCGCACAACTGTCTAACAGGATATGATGATGAAGTGATGACATTTTGGACAGACATGGATGTAAACTGTATCTTCACTGGCTGGCGGAGGCATTGAACCATGAGGCGGTAATTTTAGTTGCATATGTTAAAGGATCAAAGATAACAGAGCGTTGTCTGACATTTATTCAAGAGCGTGTGTGAATGAGTATTTAGATTAGATCCATAGCAGCCTCTGCCATTAGTGTATGAATGTGTGTGTGTATGGGTGAATGCTGACATGTAGTGTGAAGCGCTCTGAGTGGTCGGAAGACTAGAAAGGAGCTATATAAATGCAAGTCCATAAATTGGTAATTTGAGTGCACAAATTAACAAATTTATTAAGCTGAGAGAACATTTTATTCATTCAAGAGCATGAATTAGTAATTTTCTCCATGATACCCACTGGGCTCCCTACTAATATTCTATTGTGATTATTGTTCATTCACATTGTTGCAGTTAGCATACTGGTAACTTGCCTCACTGGTCAGCCGTGTACAATTGCGAGTATGACATCACTTCAATGAAATGCAGATGCACTGTTGCCGTGATTGTCTTCGGTTTTGTTGCTCATAAAGTTTCTTTGCCCCTTCCTCCAGGTCCCACGGAGGCTCCTCATTGGAGGAGGGTCGCATTCCACGCCGCCACGCCTCCATCCACGCATCAATGGACTCGACCCGATCCAAACAGCTGCTCAGCCAATGGAAGAACAAAAACGACAACAGGAAGCTATCCCTGCAGGTGATGGATGGAATAAGACCGGCGTCCTCTTCATCTCCTCAGAGGAACATGGAACTGCGCTGCTCCTCTGAACCTTCTGCCATGGGCCTGGAGGCAGAGCTCCGAGGTGGGATGCACCTGCCTTCACTCATCACTTGTCAGGAAACAGAGCTGCGTGCTGGGGCCCACATCCCAGCTCAGTACATGAAACTCGCAGCGAGCTCTGTTCCTATGACCAATCATAATCACATGACCCATAATGGGAGCACCGGATTGGCCGGCGGGGCCAGAGTGTCTATCCAATCCCGGCCTGGATCCTCCCAACTGGTTCACATTCCTGAGGAGGAAAACCTCACCTGCAAGGATCAGGAGAGTGAATCAGAGGACAGCATGATGGATGGGGGTGGGTCAGTGAGGGAAAAGTGGCTGAGAGTGGCTGAGAAGACCAGCATCCCCTGCAGGCCGCTCAGTGCTGGAGGACAGCCTCGTCTCATGCAGGTTAATCCTTCTTTTTCTTTACCAATTTTACCTATTTTTAATCTATCTGTCTGTTGTGAATCTAAAGCAAGTCAAGTGCTTGTTTGATGACATTATATCACATTCATTCAGAAGAGCGTTTTGTCCAAAGCGACACACATTAAGTGCATTCAAACTAGATAGGTATAAGCGTTTGATTTGAAGTCTATCCCTCCCAATCAAATAACCAAAAATATGTTAGTGGGCAACTAGAGGTCAAAAACTTGTTTTCTTTTTTATTCTAAGAAAGTGCTAGCATGAGGGTGTCGAGGTGAACATAGACAGGTCTCGGCGAGGGCATCCTTTCCCCTGAAGGAACACAGGCTTGTCCAGGTTAAGCTTTAGGCCAGTGGTTTTCAAACTTTTTACATCACGTACCACCTCAGAAAATATTTGTCTCTCCAAGTAGCACCATTATGACCGATGTTAAAATACAGTAGCGTAGGCCTACCCTATTCAGCAATGCAGAGTTCACGCAGGAGGCAAATTTATTCCTAATAGTAATATTACTAAATGTTGACTTTTGTCAGCCACAGCCATGCTGTACAAAGGGGTAGCGCTAGAGCTGGCATAAAACCATAATAATAGTTTCCGTTTGGAGCCAGGATTGCAGTGTTTTTGAACCCTTCATCATTTTAGCTACCTCCGCTTACTATCTTGTCATCACAGTTTAGCTTGTAACTAATCGAGAATGTTTGCACGCACTACTACCCAACTACGTAGCTGCTACGTGGTGGGGGTAGTAGTAGTAGCGGGGCATACGTTTTTTTGTTTCAAAATAAAAATATTACAGCAAAGCCAAAACTTATTTTAAATCCCATTTCGGTGATCTCATGGTTAAGGTATTTTTATTTGTAGTAATATTTTGATAGTATTATATGTTTTTAAATAAAAAAAAATTTCAGAGATTCCTCCGTGTACCACTAGCGGGAGCCAGTGGTACACGTACCATAGTTTGAGAACCACTGTTTTAGGTGATGCGTTACATCCACTCTGAGATATCTGAGAAGAATAGTTGAGTGTCGTCAGCATATAGCAGTGTATGCTGCCGTGTATGACAGCACCAAGCATCCTTGTTTAGAGGGAGAATAGGAGAGGGCCCAGGATGGAGCCTTGTGGAACCCCCGGATCCTGCATGGTTTAGAGTGACCTGTCAGTGTCAGGTTGGGTACACACAGAGGCTGAGACACCCAACCTTTTAAGGGCCCAACACAGCCGACTGGCTCAGAGGTGTGAGAACAGAGGAGAGAGAGTTTACTCTGTCTATAGTTGACTTGATTGACTGACAGACCGAGATCAACCATCAGAACTTAATCAAAGACAGTTCTGATGGTTGATCTCTTAAATTCCCAAATGTTCATGTAGTGAATCCACCTTCTTAAATGTGATGTTTCCCTGCTTTTTCCGTTTCATATGATTGCAAAGTGAATGTCATAAACTAGGGATGCTAATTTTCTTCTTTTTAACCAAAAACTGACCCTCATTAATCGATTATTAACAAAAAAAAAGTTTTTTTTAATAAGAAATTGTTTATTTTAACGTGCAAAAGCAGCACAAACAACAACAATAGAACGTGTGGATTCACATATCGGCTGTCTACCCTGCAGCGTTGTGAACTTAATAAAATAGACAAACACGAAAATATACAACTTAAATAAATATTTAAATAGGCTAAACTGCAAAATGGTAGCCAATCGGACAAAAACAAAAACACACATTGAATCATCCAGCACAGAGACTGTTACATAACCTTTTGCGCAGATGAGCCTATTATTCTCCAGTCTCGTGTAGGGAAATATTTTAGAATTTATTAAAATAAATAGCAAATAGGCCTAGTAGTAATAATAAATATAAGAACCAAATCAGTAGGCCAAGTAATAAATAGCCAAAATGATAATAAGCCAACAGGTTTTTTACAAAAAAAACTTTTACAGACCTCAAAATAGGCCTAAAATAAAACAAACAGGCCAGGCCTACCTCAGTCCTCAGCAGAGCTCTTCTACGGGTTTTTATTTAGAAAGAGCAACATGTGGCTCAGATGGTACCGATGTTCCGGGAACGCAGAGATAGCGCCTCGCTAAAGTCGCCAGCCTCGGGAAGCACGTCTGATTTCCTTTCCACCAGTCAAGAGGATTAGTATCCAATGAGGGGGGGTGGAGGTGTCCACCTCTGCTTCTGGGTCATTAGCTTGTTGAGGGGTGCTGTAGTCATTTTCAAGGAGCGACATCATGGCATTGCCCTGACGGCGTGGGCTGCAGGCATCGCAGGTACCACTGCTGTCTCATCATCTCCCCCAGTACCGCCAGTGCCAGCCTCCTCTTCATCACCATCAGTGTCCACTGCCAAAGTAGTACAGATTTCCTAAAGTTTATCTTTTGCAGCCTCTCTCTCCCTCGGTGCCAAAAAATTAAAGTGTTTATGGCGAGGGTTTGGTGATCAGCGCTGGTTTGGTAACCAACTCATCCGTGTCAATCTGGGATGAAAAAAATATATCTTAATTAATTTCCCTCTTAACGATTGTTGTTATTTTTGTACATTGGAAACTTCTATGAAGTGAATAAAGTGATGTTACGAGTTAATCTTTTTCTACTAAATCATCATTCTTTAATGAATTTAACTTGTCAGTGAAGCAGAATATAGGCTATCGTTAGATAAAATAATGTTTAGATCACGTAAGTCTGAAACAATCCTACGCTCCACTACTGGAATGTAATTCTACAATTAGTATAATACTACTACTATTAGTGTAGCCTAATCTTTGTCTGCAACTGTGCAGAAATACCGGGTTTAAACACAATGAATAGGCATGCAAAAAAAGAAAATAAAAAGCTGCACAGCATTCAAACGTTAATATATTATATTATATTTTTGAATATTTTAGGAGTTCCTTCCTATAGTAGACAGGGCTATTTAAAAAATACACTTACGCTTATATTAATTAACTAAAATTAAATAATCTTCCCCCATGCGGTCGCTCTACTGCCGAACCTCCGTCTTCAACTCTGTCAGTCTTCGGCTGTCATCCTCAGCTCTCATCAGGTGTTTGTTTAGGAGGCTGAAGGCGATGGGCTAAATGTTGGAAACTGACACGTCATTTTCTGCGGAAACGGCGATGGTCGCACATTTTAAAGTCTTCAACAAAGGCGCAATCTCCTCCATTATCTGCCGGCATTCATCCAGGATCTCGAGGGTTCTGGCTTCTTGCAGCTTTGTTACTGATCGGTCGGACACAACAGCTGTAACTGCCCACCGTTGTTCAATAAGTCTTCCGAACATGTTGCACACCAAGTTCCATCTAGTTTTGCATGACTGGATGAGCTGGTGTTTCGGAAGTTTAATTTCAACGTAACACATCAACTTCCCTTTCCCGGGCCACATTAACCAGCTCTGACTGGGGGATCCCGAGGCGTTCCTAGGCCAGTGTGGAGATATAATCTCTCCACCTAGTCCTGGGTCTTCCCCGTGGCCTCCTCCCAGCTGGTCGTGCCTGGAACACCTCTATAGGGAGGCGTCCAGGGGCATCCTCACTAGATGCCCGAACCACCTCAGCTGGCTCCTTTCAACGCAAAGGAGTAGCGGCTCTACTCCGAGACACCAGCCACCCTCCTGAGAAAACCCATTTCTGCCGCTTGTACCGGCGATCTAGTTCTTTCGGTCATCACCCAGCCCTCATGACCATAGGTGAGAGTAGGAACGAAGATTGACCGGTACATCGAGAGCTTTGCCTTCCGGCTCAGCTCTCTTTTGGTCACAACGGTGAGGTAAAGCGAATGCAATACCACCCCCGCTGCTCACTCGCGAACAAGACCCCGAGGTACTTGAACTCCTTCACTTGATTCACAAATTAGTTAAATTAGTACAAATTAAGGTAGCTAAAGAAAATAGTTGTTCGGCAAACTAATCATTACTAAAGGTGCATTGGCTTTTTGCTGAGCTTTTAATCACAACTCAGTCTTCAGCAGATGGAATTTCATTGAATTGGCAACTTTAGTTGGTTTAAATATAATTTCAATCTCTGGTAAGAACAAGAAAATTCCATTCTTCATTTACGCGCAAGAATCCATTTTGGATTACATGGCTAAATAAATGAAAAGATGGACTGGTGATGTAGTGATGTTAATGCTCTGACCTTAGATTGTAATACTCATTATTTTCTGTCAACAAGAGTGGCTGTTTTTTCTTATTGCCAAATGCAGTGGTGCAAGAAACAAAGAGAGTTGAAGTATCTCAAGATGTCACCTATATCCTTGACCTCATAGAGTCAATAGCCATATTTCCATTCAAATATTTTTATACGCATTTTGAAGTATTCCATCAGAAAAGCTGTATGGAAACGGCAAAAATTAGATAAAACCTAATCAATTGCACAAAAAAAGTTTTTACTCTCGCTTGAGGTAGTATTTCTGTAAAGAAGGACTTGAAAATCAAGAGAAAGTCTTTTAAAGGTTTAATAAACACTTGCAAGTGGGCAAACAACCATCAACATAATGTTCAAGGCTGAGAGCCCAGAGGCTCTCCGTTTCGTGACATTTATACCCTTGCGTGCAGGCTCATAGTCGTATATCTTACATTGTCTATCTGACTGACACTTCTGTCCTTTTTAGGGTTACTTGTCCTCAAATAGGCTCTACAAGTTCGTTGACTAGGTGACCGACACCGAAACAGAAATAGGCCTTAAGGGCAATGAGTGTCACCTGTCATGACCTTAGGAATGTGCACATGTTTGTATTTTTCCAACACAGTAGTTTTTGCCGTTGTCGAAAAAGAGTTGATGCACTAAATGGGATATGGAAACGCCTTTGCTGAATAAATTCTGACAAAGCGAACATTTAATTCACATGATGCAGGCTGTATGTTTTGCGGACAGCTGCAGTCATATCCCTTTTGTTAAAATGTTCCCAGTTGTAGCAGTAGCACTCCACCTACAAGAAGAGCAGGTTAGTTGGTGATGAGTATACTATCCCAGCAGCCAGTCAAACTTTGAATAGCTCACATTTCACTGTCATCCTCTTATTCCAGGTGATAGCCTTATCCAAACAGCAAGGTCTGCTTCACTCTCCACGGTCGGAGGATGGTGGCAGCATTCGGTACCGAGCCCTGACGGACCAGGACCCATCACCACCGGCCTCCACCACTGGAGCAGTGGGAGGAGGAGGTCTGTACTGCTAATAGAGTATAAAAAAAGATGCAGTCCTTGCTGTGTTCAAATCCAATTGTGCAGATTGGAGGGAAACTGGTCCCTCCGGTCCTTTGTTTCTGCAGAGTTAGCAGCTTGTCGCTAACTTGCTTTGTTCCTGTTGCCTATTAAGTTAGCTGGCAGACTTCATTGTAGTCCCTGGCGCTAAACTTTACTCTGAGTTAGTGGTGCAAACTGAGCTAATCAGGAATCTTAAAAAGGTAGGCACTTGCGTCTTCTGCATTAGAAGAAGTTCTTGTAGGCTATAGCTGTTGAGCAAGTCATAAGTTAGAGCTCAGAAGTTGCTTCTGCAGGTCCTATTCTGAAGGTGAGAGGAGGAGAAAAGAGACAGAACAAAGGAAAGCTTTCTGTGGGCGGAGTTAAGGACTCCAAGGATCATTGGACTCTGCTGCGTAGTGGCAGTCACATCAGTATGAGCACTGTGCCTTTAGATTAATGGATTTAAACATTCAAGAGGATTATTGTTAGCAGTAGAAGATAATTATTGATCATTTGTCTTGTTCTGTTAGGAGGAGGTTTGGAAAGAAGTGGCAGTATAGTCCGTGTTGAAGCCCACCCAGAGTCCAGATCAAACAAACCTGTGGTGAAACCTCCGAGCACCGACGGAAGTGGCTCCTGGCGATGGAAACCACCGGATCCACGAGCTTCTCTCCGACAGTCGCCTTTCCCCCTTAACGACCTGAACAGACACACAGACAGCTGTGATTCGCTGAGGGATGGAGGGTCGGTGGATGGGCGGAGGAGCGTAACAGGAACCGAATCGGAGAGCGAGGGGGGAGGAGATGTAGTGGGAGGAGGACCAGGAGGAGGAGGTGTGTACACAAACCATCCACATGTTGTACACCCTTTACATCCCTTACACCCCAATAACCCCAACAACTTCCAGCACCCTAATTTTAACCCCAACAATCCCAACTTTAATAACGCCCACTTTAACTTCAACCCCAACTCTGCCAACTTTAACCCCAACTCTGCTAACTTTAACCCCAACTCTGCCAACTTCAACCCCAACTCTGCCAACTTCAACCCCAACTCTGCCAACTTCAACCCCAACTCTGTCAACTTTAACCCCAACACTATCAACTTCAACCCCAACTCTACCAACTTCAACCCCAACTCCGCCAACTTTAACCCCAACTCTACCAACTTCATCCCCAACTCTGCCAACTTCAACCCCAACTCCACCAACTCCAACATGCCATTCCCCCCCGCTGCCACCTTTGCTCCTCCCTTCCACCCCCACCCTCAGGCCATCACCACCATCCGGGTCACCCCAGTGGAGGTAACGGCTGCCAGCAGCGACGGTGGTTCAGACTCCCAGTCGGCTGCCTCGTCCAGCCGTGAGTCCACCTTGAGGAGGAAGAGTGGCTCCAACACAGCCCACATGCCCGATCGAGGGCCCACCCCAGACCTCCACAATAACCACCGCCTTTGTGATGACGGTAACCGCATCGACAACGAAAGCAGCAGCCGTTTCCACGAAAACCTTCGAAGTTTTCAAGAGAACCCCATCCACCCTAACCACCCCAACAGGCAGTTGCAGGGGATGTTTAGCCGTCCCAGCCCAACTCCTCCCCCTACCTTACCCCGCCCCCTCCTGACTCACACTCCGCCTCCTACTCTGGGGTTGGCCTATAAAGAATGAGACGCTCAGAGGTAGATTCATCCATCTATACCTGTGATTAAATGTGTCCCAATTGACCAGTACAACATTTCAATGGAGATGCTGCATGGGCCATTCAGAACTTTAGATTGAGCCAAAAATGAAAGGAAATTTGGTTAAATCTGTCCACCACCCAGGTTCAGCCAAAAGGGGGTGGCCAAAAACGTGTTAGTCCCACCCACCTCTCCCCTGGCCAATTAAGGCACAATAAATGGCCAATTGTGTCCCACCAGCACCCCAGTTGGTTTAGAACCCAACTGAATAAATGTTATGTCTTACTAGGAGACGTACTGTAAGCTTATTAAAACCTATTAGCAAGAGGTTCACAATCCTCTCGGGGTCTAAAGCCATAGAGACTCCTACACAATTAGCCCTGCCCACGATCTCCAACTGGCCAATAAGAAAGGACTATAGTCAGGGCCCAAAATAAGAGGGGCGAGTTTGATTCAACATTTTTCCTTGTGTGTTTTTTTTTCATCTGGATACACCAGTCCGTTTTTGTAAATGTAATAAATTGGGTGCACTGGCTTCAAAGGCACAAGAATAATGGGCTAAATAAACTGCAGACCCTTTGACTCAGTCAGAAGGAGAGTCTCCAGCCTCCTCGGTCCGTCCCACAGCTCCCTGCAAGCGAGGATGGATTCAGCCTAATGACTCTGACCCCCTTTCCTCTGACTGCTAGGTCAGCTGTCAGTGGGATAACATTCTTATCATCGACATTTATACATACAGTATATATTCTCAGCTCTCATCGTTTTATCGAACACAGGTAACAATATCGATATATAAACTTTACAATGTAACCACATGCCATTAGATGGAAATTTGCATTCAAAGCCCATAACTGTGCTGTGTTTGTACATATGAATGTGGGTGGCCACAGTGGAAATTAAACCCACAGTCTTAATTGTGTCTGGGCTACAAGGAGTCCCTTTTGGGCAATAACAGTATCTCTTAGTTCATGGTGGTATTGTGTTTGTGTTGGATAAGAACAATATCATGAGACATACCTTGTGTTTAAATATAGTTAAACGAGCGCTCTATTTTTTACATGCTGTGTTTTAATGATGTGCAGTATCTGAATTATTGACTGTGTAGTAGCTGTACTGTACACTAGCACATGCAGCATGTGAGTCATCTAAACAAACTTCGACCGCACACAAGTCCAAAGACTGAGGGAAGTTAAGTATTTTTTTCTTTGGTTCATTTTATGAGCTCATCATGTTTAGGGCAACTATTGGGAAAAAATAAATCTAATATATCTAGCATAAAATCAAAATATTTTTGAAAAAAAAAAAGTTGCAATGTTAAAAGATAAAGTTGTAGTTATATGTGAAAAAGGTAATATTATCTGATGATTTTACAAAAGAAATGGCAAAATATTACGATACTAAAATGTTTTAACAAGAAATTGAATTTAACAAGAAAGTACAATACCACATGAATACAGTCATCATCATACAACAAATGTTTGTATTTTTGAGAAAACAAAGCAATAATTAAATAATATAGTGTAATTTTACTAGAAAGTACAATATTACAAGGATAAAAGCAGAAATAAAAAAGGCATTACAGTTACAAAAAGGTCATAATGGTACATGAATAAAGTGTAATTTTACCAGAATTTACGATACAGTAAAATCTTACAAAAATGGTAATTTTAAGAAACATATTCTAATTTACTAGAATTAAGTGCAATTTTAAAAGAAAGAATTCCAGTTATACTTATAAATCTGAATTTAAAAATAAAAAGTCATAATAATACAAGAATAGTGTTAATTGTATGAGAAAATGTCATAACATCACAAGAAATGAGTAATATTGCTGAAAAAAGTCTGTATTTCAAGAAATACTATAAATGTTGTCATATTTGGAGAACAACAAAATGTCATATATATGTATATATATATATATATATATATATATACATATATATATGTATATATATATATTTGTGTGTTTTCTTGTTTTAGCATTGCCTGGCTGTCAATATAGTTGCTATTTTTTCCAAGCAGAGGATTTGACACCTAAGATGCCTCAGATCTCTGATAAAACGGTGCAGACTTTTGAAAGTTATCCTCAACAACCCTTGGTGAAGAATATTAATATAAAGATATTAAAAGAATTTTACAATTTTATTCTGGAAACATTAAATTTTTTATCAGAAAAATTACAACTTTATTTTCATAATATTGTGACTTCTTTTATTGTAAAACTACAACTTTCTTCAACTGTTGAAACTTTTTGCTGAAATAACAATATAATAATTCTCTCACTTTTCCCCCCCTTAACAGTGGCCCTATTTCTCAGTTATGATATTTCACATAATTTTTCTTTGGTATTTTGCATGTGTGGTTGAATTCATGAAGAAGAAAATATTCTGACATTTCTACTTCACAAATGTTGGAGGAAAACAATTTTTTGTTTTGATTTACTGTTTATTGATGACCAGAAACAACACACCATTTGGACATTGGACATTACTCATCATTTTCTTAGCCCAGTATTTACATTCTTTGTTCAACTTAGTGCCCAAGTGCCATCAAAAGAAAAGTCATGTGGCTGTGGGCTAGTCACATAGATAGGCTGTGCTAGTACAGGACTGGAATGACTCTCAGCAGTCAGTGTTTTGATGGAAATCTGCCTGGGACCATAAAGATCCACAAGTTTGGATCATGTAGAATTTAAGAAAGCACAATTACTGCAGCTTGATACATTGTCAAACAGATGACAGAACACAGTGGATATTTATAGCTGTGTACATATTTATATATTTCTCTAAGCTCCCACTTCTGGTCAGATGTCTCTTTGATTATTGCATTTGTAGGTACGGGGGCCATGACGAAGATTTAGGCGATGATGTGAGCTGGAGATGACGATGTTGCTGCTAATATGTTTTTAATCGAATAGCTGAGTGGAGAGGACTTATATTCTAATATTTAAACATTTATTATCGGAAGTATTTTAGTTAAACAAGCTGATATATCAAGTGTATATGGTTGAATGTGACTCTTCAGCTCCTTTAAATGTTTCTTTTTCTAGCTAACAATAAAGAATGGACACAGTTAAATAATATGCAGAGTTTGCAAGCCAAGTGCCCTGATTGGTCAACAAGAGAAACTGATTATGTTTGATGAAAAGGATTCAAGAAAGTGTCCATGTCCATTCTCATGGTAATCGGTGATCTAGTTTGATGTTTTTTGGTTTTGTTGCTGTCGTTATTCATTTTAGCTGGAAGTTTGAAGAGAACAGGCAGTAGCTGGTGTGAACATTTGGAGTGGTATAAAAGCAACCCAGTCGCCAGAAAATTGTAAATTGTACATTTCCGCAAACCATGGGATACGTTGAATGTCAACGTTTCTGAACCAAAAATACGTTCCAGAAATATTTTTCGTACCAGCCTCGTATCACGCTTGCAGAAACGCACAACGTAACAATCGTAACAACGTAACTAGCGTAGATAAATAACAACCGCCCAGACTAGCGGACTTTCTTACGTACAACGTTACGTAACAAGCTTAAAGGCAAAGTTCAATAACATTATTATACAACGCAACTTCCAATAACGGTCGCTCGATATATTACATGACTTGCTCTGCGCTTAGCTCGCACTACGTCACTCGCTCTGACTGGATGGAAAAACAGCAACATTCGGCGTATCTATGGTTTGCATAGATGTACAATGCCAACGTTTTTTTCCTGGCGGCCGGGCTGGTAAAGTCGTAGAGGGTACGAGACACATCATTATATTACCTGTAAACACTGGAATGAATTCCTTATTTGCTGATTTCACAAAGCAGCATGATTAGGATTTCATGAAATACAGATGTTGCTTAGTTTTGCCAAATTTAAAATAAAATAAATATATAATCTTTGAAAAAAGAAGGTGCAATTTTTTAATAGGTTTAACAACAGAGGGGATCGATTGTGGATTCTTCTTACAGTTGAAGGAGCTTAATAAAGAGTTTGGGCACAGTAACTGTCCACTCTTAGGAAGCAAAGTGGTGTGGAAATGGCCTTTTATACAGTCTTAGTGAATCTGGACCTGACATTGTTTGTAAAGAAGGCTGTAAACAGATATGTATTGAGTACTGGAGACAATATTTTTAAATATAGATGGAAGTGGATATTTTCAAGTAATTAAAATGTAGGCTTTACTTTCATATTTTTTTGTCACATAGTAATAGATACTTGTCAAAATCATAGCACAATCACTTATTCAAGGACCTCCAGCTGTGTTTTTTATGTGTAGGTTTATGTATGTACAGTATGTGGCAAAGGGCAGGGCCACAAATTTTAGCCAAGACTGCAGCGGGAGCTGAGATTTATTAGTCTATAGGAAAGATTTTCAACAATTCAACAAGTTCTATTAAATGAAATATACTAATACTTCCTGCAGTAGTAACAAGTACAAAATGAAATCCAAGGGTGTTTTCTGGCTAATGTGCTCTCTGCAGGCCAGTGTCTGCAATGTTTACGCTCGGAGAAAGTGAAAGAAACACCGTTCTGTATCATTTCGATGTTGGAAAGACCGACTGCAGTGTGACTGTTGCTGCATATTGCATTTTCAGACGGAGCTAGCAGCGAGCTTGTTAGTGGTCAAGTTTAAATGGTGGATATTGAACGGTAGTTCAGTAGGACTCTTCCTGTTAAACTTTTAAGCACATCTTATAACTTACACTACTACAGAGAGGTGAAGCCCCTTCCGGTGGACCACCATGGGACCTTATTTCGGAAAAAATATGTACACTAGTCAACGGAAAGGGAGAAATCGTTTGTCAATTTAAAACTTAATTTTGCAAGTCATGAAAGTCTCAGTTTGTCGTAGTATCATTTAGTTTTGTGTGAAACCGCTCAGTGAACTACATCTCTCGTCTCATACAATATACTACGTCACCAACATTAGCTAGCCAGCTAACTTAGCTATGTTCCACGCACAGGTGAAACGTTATCTGACCTGATGTGTTTTATCCATGGATGTATTAAGAGAACTGGATCCAGCGTTGGAGGCGGGGCCCTGTTCATTCCTATGAAAGTTGCTCAGCGGCGCATGAAGCCTAAATGGCTCAACTTCCGCCTGGAAAAGTACCCGGATCTTAGGCACATGGAACATGCGCACATGACTCGGTCACGGGGTCCCAACGTCACGCCGTCGTCACGGCTTGCGCTCCAGCCTCGGTCTGGGTCTCATTCACATGAACGGAGGAAGGGAAATAACTCTGGATTCAGCTATTAGTTTGTTTTACAACTTTAAAAACTTATTTTTTTTAATAAGGGCTATTTAGGTGTTCGTACTGGGAAGTTGATTCACCTCAAAATAAATTATCCACTGAGTTACAGACGTCTCTTTCCCAATATAAGTCTATGGGAAAAAGTCTTTTTGGGCCCAAAGGCATCACGTGACGGACAAGGAAGTTGCAGTACCGCCGTTTGGCCATTCAAAAAGTTGGGATTGACGACCGGTGCGCTTCCTGTAGGCTTGGTTTTATCCAGCGACTCATGGTCTTTTTATCAGCCGGGAAGAGAAAGAAGGATCAGACCCGTTGCTGGTGTGAGTTCATCCCAGTAGGAAACACACAGACATCGCAGCTTCAGAGAGAGAGACTACCACGACTTTTGGGTGTGTCGTCTTTCTAATTACGTATTTTCACAGTCTGATACTTCAACAGTTTTACAACAAACTGAGACTTTCTTGACTTGCAAAATTATGTTTTAAATTGACATTATCATTATAATTAATGAAAATTATCATTATGTGTGATTTATGGCGCAATTCAAATGGGATCAAAGAAATATTTGTCTCTCACCGTTAACTAGCGTTTATATTTTTTTCCGAAATGGTCCCATGGTGGTCCACCAGAAGGGGCGGGACTTAGGCTCTCTCTAAGTTGTCACCTTAAAAGCTCTGAGTTGGGACCCCCCAGATTTGTAGCTTGTCCTGTTAGTCTGTAAAGCTAACATTAACGTTAGCGCAAGCAGATAAAGTTCACAGCTCTCAGCAGTATCATTAAGAGTCATCATATCTTTGTCAGTATCATAAGTGGACAATGTCATATCTAACTAATTATGAGCTAAATTGGTCAATTTTTCTAGAAAACTGGGTGTTACTGAGAAGTTGAAGTACCCTGGGAACACTCCTGCATCATATCTGGTCCATGCAGGAACAAGATAAGTTCATGATCATGCCAGCAATTTAAATTGCAATTTTGATCAGATTGCCATTAAATATTTTCCTCAAATTGTTTTAGCCCTAACTGCAGCAGATGTTTAAAGGAAGCACAACTAGTTTATCACAGGAATACGAAGGTTAAAACTGCCATGGACAGGAGGCAGGTGTATTTGCTTTCAGCCCCAAGAACCTGGCTTCACTCGCCAAGATATTTTCAGTCAAGTTTCACATACAGAAAGTCTTTATTTAACAGTTTTAATTGTCCACCCCTTAGCAACCAAAGCTGCTTTACCTGCCTAAACCTTTTGCAAATATTTTCTCATGACAAACATGGCAGGATACAGTTGTGCTATTATTGCAACACAATCCAGAGGAATGTAATGAATAGAATACTCCCATTAAAGTTCATTATTTTTGCATACAAATTTCGTGAATGAGGCCTATTCGTTTCCAGCATAATCATTTCATGACTTCCAGTGAGACTGTTGAATATGGATACTGTGATACAGTGAAACAGTCCCTGTAAAAAAGATATAATCACTGACATAGATGTGTTCTCCCTTTGTATTGGTCTTGGACGACAGAGAAGTATATTTTGATATGATAGGTGTTGTGGAACATGGTTTGTAATCAAAACGCAAGATTATCTTAATTTGATGTAAAAGGCATGTCAGTGGATTATAATTTCAGTTAGATATGCTATCCGTACTCAGTACAAATATTTGAAAGTGAATATTTTAGTTTCAAAATTGTACATTTGAGTAAAGTTTTATGTGATTTTAGCAAGAGCAACTAAGAGATATGTTTAGATGGGAAAGACACATTTGAGAGGGACATGTGCTGAGCCTCGTAAGATATAAGGTGTAGTGGAAATGAGAAATAGATTTTGGAATACTGATGTGTGTTTGGATTATAGTTTATTAAGGAAGGCGTACAATCAATAGTTTTGGCAGAATAATCTCGCAGTATAATTATAGTATTCTGATGTCTTTTTTTCCAATAAGAAGTGACATTGTTACTTAGTTGCAGTTTCTTCATTTGTACATTTTAAATAATTTTTCTAACATGTGATTTGAATGAAGATAATGTGAAGCAAAACTTGTTTTGAGAACCGAATTGAAGTCCCAACCCCAGAAGGCCTGCTGCTGTGCTAAAACGTGGTTAGAGTAGGAGGAGGTGGTACATTGTAATCTGAGTGTCCACGCAGATTTGTGGACACCAAAATGGAAATTGTGCCAAGTTTCAAGTACAGTGATTACATTGTCACGGTGAGCCCAAGAATTAACATTTTACTGGAAGATTGTCACCGGGCCTAATCATTACTGCCACAAAAGTATAGGGCCGAACCGGAAACCACTCTCTGTGCACCGTCCCATTACTTTGGCTTTTGACTGTAGTAATGGGCTGTTTTTTTTAATTTGCAAGTAATTCTAGTTGTAGTGTATGATTTGCTATTACATAAGTAAATATTCTATGAAATATTGATGATTTTTTTTTAGACATCTCACAATGTGGTTAGCTACCTGCATTATTAACTTCATCTTTTTAAACCCTGGAACACCTCCAGCAAAACTTGTTTAGCAGCCTCAACAATCAAATTTCTATGTATATCCCTTGATACTATTATATGAAATGATCATATGATAAACAGGTTCAACTAGCTGATGTTGAAGTGAGCCTTTAGTTTGGGGACGGTAGGCTGCTGGTAATAGACTACTAGTTCAAATGTGAGTAGCAATTTGTTAGCACACTTGCATACGAAGGGTTTGGATGTTGTTTGTTATTCTAGCAGCTACATAGCTAGCCTTCATACTACCTATTGTTACACAATGAATGGCCTCCTGGTTACAACACATATGTTCATAGATTCAACCAGCTGGAGAAAGTTTGTTATAAAAAAAAAAAATGAATGTGAATTATCCACAGACAACTACTTAATAATTATGTCATATTTATAATAATCAGTTATTTTTTGTCTTTTTCTTTCATTGACTCTCTATTGACATGATATATATATATATATATATATATATATATATATACAGATATTTTTGATTAGTGTATGTGAAAGATTTTTTTATATCTGCTCGTCAGATTTGTTGCTAATTGCCATGGCAACCATCTGCACTCACACGAGTGCATGGTCCGTATACCTTACAGTTAGTCCTGTAGCCAGCCAAGAAGGAACTCTTATATACGATCACCGATGTTGGAAATCTGTATTTTGTTCTGCAACTGTCGCTTGAGGATCCTGAAAGCAGTGAAATATAACTGACTCTTTTGCATTTCAGTAAAACCAGCTGCTGGAATTCAGTTTCATGTTCTATGACTTCCTGCGACTCACCGCTGTTGCCTCACAGCAGACAGGTCAGATCAGCATGCTCTTACAACCCACTGATACAACAGAAAGCACTTTGGTTGTTCTCATCAGACAAAAAGGACTGCGGTACTACGAAGTGGTTGTTAGCAGACTGATTGCTTGCTCAATGGTAGTTAATGATACAGTATATTAATAAAAAAAGATGTTTATTGGGATAGTTCCGCATTTGGGGAAATACACTTAGGGCGTTTTCACATTAGGTACAATTGATCCGTACCGTGCCCGAGTACACTTGCGTCATCATCCACGTGTATTTGTTTATGTTGAGATCAGCTGTTCTAGCAGCGGAGCATTGTAAAACACTTAATTCAAACTCGACAGAAAAAAAATTTAAATCACCAAAAATCACCAACTCTGGTTCGGTCTAAATAAACTCTTATTTCACAGAGTTTGCTGTGAAAATATGCCGACTCTACACGCTGTTTCCCCGCTGTCTCTCTCTCGCTGAGAAACAGCTGAGCGGCTCTCGTTCTTTGGAGGCAGACCATTAAATTAGCTAAATAAAATAGCAAACATCGCCCAATCTCATCGCCTACTATCGTTTATATTTTAAGGAACCTCTCGCCTGCCTTCCTGCTTTATCACCCACGGCCGTGCAGTTCAGAGGATGAGATCGGCGCATGCTGCACGCACAAACAGACATAGATACCAAACTGTTTTATGTATACAGATTTCGGAGGAGATCGGTGCCGAACTATTCGCTGACAGCTAATGTTGCTCGAGATAACCAGCAGTCCACTTCCGTGTTTCGGTACGGTCGGCTTTTACACCTGATGCAAACCCTGCCCGAGTACGCATGATCCTTGTCCGAGACCACCTTTTCAAGCGGACTCGGGTACGGATCGACGAACGGAGATTTCACACTAATCAAACGAATTGGACTTTGGGGACAAGTGTACACAGAGTTACACACTTGAACCGTTCTCTTGGAAAGAACAGAGATTAGCGTATTTCCCACAATGTTGCACTATTTCTTTAATATGGTCACGACAGTTGACTGTCCTAGAAAACTGTCCAGCAGGACTGTTACCATGTTACGGAATGTAAGACGATGCTGTTACATATTATGTCATGTAAATCCAATATGTTCCAAAATGAGTTGTTATGGAATATTATACAGAACTGATTCTTGGTGTAGGTTTAGGTTTGTTGTTGTTTTCTTTTTTCTTTTTTTTTTTCAGATTTTCAGATTTATAATCAGTTGACATGAGCTCACTAGCTGTTTCTAATGATCAACCAGAGTAATGGTTTGCTGTTTCTATTGCTGTACATAGACATTTGTATCTTTATACTCATCAGTATATCCTGTGTGTGACCCAGCCTGATGGTTGGGTTGTTAGCTCGGAGTGAAATGCTAATGTTTAGCATAGACTAAAAGACATTTTCAGCCAGTCCTGGAGCCAATCCACCACAGCCTGAACACACACCTGTTGTGTTCCGTCGATAGCCCTCTGATTTGTATGTAATGTCTAGTTGGCTAGAAGACAGAAATGTTACTGTAATTATTACATTTTAAACCCCATTTCTAGGTTTCAATGGGTTGAACCCAGGCCTCACATCTGTTTGGTACACTACAAGACTTCTAACATGTTAATAGAAAATGGTTGTAATAAAGCTGCTGTCATGTGAATACCTTGGAACTGCAGTTTTAGGTGTAATTTTGCACACACGCACACATTATGCTGATAGCTGTATGAAACACTGACATCTGCACCAACTGCAGTTATAGCTATGATCTGCTTTGCTTGCAGTAAGAACCAGAAATGAGTCAATGATAATCACCAGTTGTGTGAATGATAGTGTTCTCTGCAGCTATCAGCATGACCGGTAAATGAGAGATACTTGTAAACATCAGAATTCCCAAAACCTTAAGGGCAAAAAAGCAGAGAGGATCAGTCATTTGATGGAGACAGAGATGATGTCCCAACTTGGTATTCAGTGAGTATTAATGGAATTCAATATCTGCATGGTCACTCTCAGTGGCTATGTTTACGTGTATCACACTATTCTGTATATTTAATTCCGTTGTACAGTACATGCATTGCATTGATGGCTGGCTCATATACAACATATCCTATTAGAGTAACTCCGACAAAGGTGGCATCATGCCACAAACTAAATCTAAATGGGGAGTGTTTATACAGTCAAAATTGCCAACCAACTAAAACCAGGGATTTGTCTTCACAGTTCGGCCTAGTCTCCTAAAAATGGCGTTCCCATACAACAAAACTGCATTGTCAATTATGTTTCGAGGGAAACATATTTTCTTTCGGATTGCATTTGTTTTTGACGTATCACAGATACGTTTTTAATCAAAGTCTACAGAAGTCCGCGCAGGGAGGAGGTCAGGGTGGTGGATGGGTCAAACAAACACAAGACTTTCACCCAGACCGCCGTTCTTGTCCCGCGTGAAACTAAAAGTCAATGTTGACTTATTTTTTATTTATGTCCATAACTTAAATAACGTAACAAACATACTTATTTTAAATTTGACTAAAACTAACCAAGTAGTTTTGTTGCGTTTTTGTTTTGTTTCAATTTACAAAGTTAACCATGTGTTTAAACTGCGACCTTAAAGTGATAGTTCGGGTTGTTTGAAGTGGGGTTGTATGAGGTACTTAAAGGTGTATTACTTACAGTAGATGATGGTCGGCATGCCCCCAGTTTGGAGAAACAGACAGGAGCACCGACGCCAGAGCAAAGTAGTACAGTGCTGTGGACGGGGACGTGCCACCTAAAAAGAAAGGCTCACCTAAAAAAAAACATTATCCGTTTAAGTGTACGCTATATTTAGAATATTTTCCGAAAGTGAAAACGTATCTATACGTATCAGTTTTTGGCATCTGAGCCTGTTGGCTTTGGAGAGAGCGTAGATAAGTTTCACTTTCAGTTCAATTCTTCGTCGCAAAGGACAAGGAAAGGACTGTCTGTTGGCGAGATAAAGCAGTGAACATTTTCTAAATATAGGTGAGCCTTTCTTTTAGGTGGCTAAAATACATTATTCTGCCGTTCCCGTCCACAGCACTGTATTGCTTTGCTCCTGTGTCGGTGCACCTGTTTGTTTCTCCTAGCTGGGGGCACGCTGACCGTCATCTACTCTAGGTAATACACCTACTATTGATAAGTACCTCATACACCCCCCCACCAAAACACCCAAACTATCTCTTTAATGGAGAAAATACGTGTCACTCGAAACATAATTGAGAATGCAGTTTAGTTGTGAAAGTAATTTTGTAGGAGAAAGGGTTTCATAGCATGCATGAGCTGGCTAGTCAAAAAAATCCCTAAAATTCTTTTTGTCATTCTTAAAGGTACAGTGTGTAGGATTTGTGTAGAAACATGGTGGTGCAACAGGGCGGACTCCGTGAAGAGAACCAGCTCCATATGTAGATATGAAGGGCTCACTCTAAACTAACAAAAACACAACAATTCTCAGTTTCAGGTGATTATACTAGTTATGACTATTATATACCATTTCTGCTAATAGATCCCCTGAAATGCTACACACTGGTCCTTTAATTTCAGTGTTGTTTTACATGATATCTCCTTAGTTATATTTCATATTAGACAGCTAATTTTAATTACCATGTAAGTTAATGTCAAAGGTTGCACTCTGTTCTTTAACAGGACACCAAGTCCAGACCTGAACTCGGATGCAAGTCTGTATCTAAATAATGTGTACATGTAAAGATAGCTACTGAAATAAAGTCGTCTCATACATTCTGTGACTGTAACACTACGCTTCACATCAACCAACAGTCCGCTTCTTCTTTTTTTTCCCTTCTCTGGACAGATGTGAACTGTTGGACTGAGGCATGCTTTCAAAAACCCACTGAAGTATTGCCTTGCATTGGGACTAGGATTAGTTTAGTGTGTCGTCATATTTGGGCTATAGCTGGACTATGTAGGGGGGCTAACTGCAGTGTGGATGACTGAACTGTTACATTTAAAATGACTCTGTGAACATGTACAACAGTGACAGTGTACGGATAATGACAGACATCCTTAAGTTTCTGTTTTCCAGTGGTGTCTCTGTAACAAAATAAAAGTTTGATATCAAACCTGTCTGTGTCGGTTTGTACCTGTTTTATTATGTTGTGTTTCTGTTTATATGAATAGTTGTCTGGAGAAAGAAGAAATGTTAAAAGCACGGAAAGGTTTGGAAGAGATGGATGATTAAAGGCAGGAGAAAGAAGGAGAGAAATTACAAAGGAAGCCTAGAAATGTCATCATAGCACATTGATCAGCCCGTTGGAGATACTTTGAGCAGGATAGAGTACATCTAATTATTTGCCTAAATTTCCCTCTGGATCAATAAAGTCTGTTAAAAGTGATTTGATAATTGTGCAAAGCTGGATTACCAACTCCAGGGGCAGGGTTGATGTTGGCGCTGAAGCACAACAGAGGGGTCTGAAGGTCCAGCCCACTCGCACAACAGTTTGTGAAATAGTCACGAAATTTAACCAGGTAGGTAGAGGGATGTAGCCAGGATTCTAGAAAGACTGGGGTCAAAGTCTGCTGCCAGCGCAACTCAAACTAAGAAATCTTTGAATAGTCACTAAAACTTCAGTAAAACTTTACAATTATTTACATTGAAGGGACTTTTTCCAACTTCTTACACTTATAAATCAATCCGGGTTGGTGTCCAATGCGCGCTCGCGTGTGGCTACGCTGTTCAGACAAGACTCCAACACAAACTACACTGAAGCACCAAAACCACAAAGTTATATCTAGTGAAGCCCGTCTTGCAAAACAGTGTTGGCTGCGGTCGGAGGTTGCGGTCGTAGACCGCAGCTTTGATCTCCATGGCCGGAGTCTCTGCTGTACTCTGCTGTACTCTGCTCCTCTGCCTGCCTGCTTGCCTTCACTCACACACCGCGCTCGTTCTCACTATTTTGCTCCACACGTGTATGCGCGGCACACTACACACTGCAGAAGAGTTAGTTTAGCTCTGAGAATATCTAGTGAACAGTACAGTGGACGTTTGTGCAGAAATAAATGCTGCAGCTCCTCCAGACCAACAGAGGTTTCCCGTGTCTTGTGAAGTGACGGGGCTCCGCAGCGAGAAACGTTATCATCTCCGACCAAAACTCCGGTGTCTCCCCTGTTCCCTCCGGCCGCGGTCGGGAGGCTGAAGCAGGAAAAGCCAACGCTAGGATCAGCATTGATTCATGGAGAGACCTTCGTCTGGTCAGCTAACATTACTGCCAAGCAGGTGAAATATAGAGTGATATTGTGCTTTTAGCTGACGTGTGTCGCCTCACTGTGTTGAGCGATCCTCGTTCATGTCTATTTAGAGCGAGCACAAGCATGAGCCCGACGCTGACTTTAGTTGACTTAACGGCCACAGGTGTCGCTGTTAACAAGCATTTCTGATTCTTACAAACAGTCCCTTTAAAAGACCAATGTGTAATATATTTACTGTAATAAATCATAATATGACCATATGTCATCAGACATTAAGGAAGCACGGCGAATTGAAATACCGGCTTCTCCGACAACAATCTGTGTAACTCAGCCGAGCCGACCAACCTCGTGACGTCAGAGGCTAGAGTATACTGCCACATGGCGGCGCTCTCGCCATAAAAGATGAAACAAAGCTTTTTTCTTTTAAATGCTGACATTTGTCATAATGGAAACCACAAAATAGTTTCCTGCAGCCACTGGTTCTTCTCAAAGTGATTGTGGTGCAGCTTTAAAGTCACTTTAAAGTTGCCAAGTCAGAAAATCATCATGAGGAAGGCTCTCAAAGAGGAGGAGGAAGAGGAGGAGGAGGAGGAGGAGGAGGAGAGGAAGTGGATCTGTTAACAGGAGCAATACAGACTATTAATAGCACATTGACTGACAGTGATAAGACCTTGTTATCATATCATGAGGTCATTGAAATGTGGATCAATCTTGATCACTAGAGAGGGAGGGATGTTTACTGAGGCTAAACACATATTCAGCCTCATTATGGGTGAAAGCAGTGCAACATAGTCGGGGGTTTTGGTAGGGAAAGAGAAGCATGAAGGGGGAAAAAAATGCAACAGACAGGAAGGGACAGAGACTTGTGATCAGCAAGAAAGTCAGATAACTGATGACCTGAATACAGAGACTCAAGAAAAGACAGACACTGAAAGGAAGGGATAGAGTGGGGGTGGTGGTAATGATGACATGGTTTGTTGATTTAAAAATAAAAGATATTACATGTCTTTTATAATATTCTTACTATCTATTTTTTACCCTGATTTACCTCCTCTGTCTCTGCCTTGCTCGTTCACTCTCAGTCTCAGCCCTCTTCCCATCATTGCTGCTGCAACCCTGCAATCTCAGTTGAGTTTCCATGGCAATAACAGGAAGGAGAGCCTAGAGACCAAGCAGACTGGGGGTGGGTGGTAGATTGAGAGGAGGGACACAGAGATGTGCTTTATTACACATATCTGAGCAGAAATGCAATATCTGTGTGTTTATGTAGTGTGTGTGTGTCTTTATATAGGATGTGCGTATGTGCTTGCACACACACACACTCTGCAGACAAAGCTTTGATTGGCTGGTCAGAAATTCACCATGGCAACTATGCCAGAGAGCTCAGTGTGAGTTCAGCACATTGGAGCGCACACACACACACAAAATGGAAGTGAAGTATGTGATCCAGTCAGGATTCAGGACAGCAGACCGACCAATCAGTGTTCAGTCCTGACAGTGGCGTGCAAAGACTCTCTGAGGGGCGGCGGGCAAACATGAAAAAGGGGCACCTCTTGACTTAAGTGCTTTTCCTTAAATATGCATTATGTATTTATATATTTTTGGCCACTTGGTGGCAGTGGAACAAGCTGCATTGACATATTATCATCACATGGAGTTGTAACGGTGAACGTGTTAGCGAACAATGATTTGAGCACACCTGGAGCAACAATGCATTCATGTTTGTGTCCTGATGAACGAGGTCCAACAATAACTCTCCTCTGGTCACTCTGGTTTGGTTTCGGACTCCTTAAAGAAATAGTCTGTCTTTAGCCGCTAATTGCTCCGGTATGTTATGCTACCTGGTAGCTGCTAACGTTGTCTGTTTGATACTGGCCAGGGAGTGTACAGTGGTTTTATCCACGTTTTTTTTTACTGAAAACAGATCCCTGCTTACAAACATGATGCTAATGAGAGTGGTGAAACTGAACCAAAACCAAAACAAATAGCTGAAAGACACTAGATTACTCAGAGCTGAGAGGAACTGCTAGTCAGGGGATGATTGTCACTACAAGTGACCTGTCTCACATCGAACATTGTAATTTGATCCATTGTTGATACTGACGAGTTCAGCTTTAAAGGTCACCTATTATGCAAAATGCACTTTTCCATGTCTTTTAAACATCAATATCTGTCCCCAGTGTGTCTACAGGCCACCATAGTATCATAAAAGACCATCCTCTCTCTTTTTCTCCTCCTCCGTTTGTCCGGAAATGGGTGCAGAAAAAAAAAATCGCTTTTTTTCCTTCTCTTCTGACGTCATTAGAGAAATGCAAGCCATGTAAGGGTTTCCTGGTCGAACCAGAGAGAACCTTCAGTAGCTGACCCCGCCCCACAGCGCGTCACTGTCTCTCCTCCTCAACCTAACTTGAGCAAAGTAGCTCCTACAGTTAGTCTGCAAGAACCAGCAGAACAGGCTTCATGTACTCCCATCATCTAAATATAACATGTTCTTTCACAAAGGCTTTATGTAATTACACTGTTTAAACAGATGATATTTATATATTATATATATTTGATGTCATGCATGTAGCAGATTACAGGTAGTAAATAGTGACTTGTAAGCAACACAACACATTTCTGTTTCACAGTCAAACTTTATTTGAGTAGACAGATGACAATATTAATTATTCACAGCATTTGTAATCATCTCACCTGTTAGTTAGTTATGTGACATGGTACAGGAGAAAGTCTTTCAGCTCTGGTAAACTATGGTAAGCTAAGCTCCGGTGGTCTGTAGTCATGGTAACACAGAGACAGCTACTACTGTAAATAATATACCATTACTCTGATCTTCCATACATTTATCTTTTAGCAGAAATAATGAACTGACTACTGTTTCACATCTTCTATTTTCCACCCTGATGGTCGCTGTGTTTACACACCGTGTCATAGCGGTAGCATGTAGCTAACCCGTTAGCATTTAGCTACATGCTAACGGGTTAGCTTTGTATCTCCATGTAAACAGAGCCATCTGCCCACAGCTGTCTGCTCTCCTCTGGGATGATTCTGTCGGTCATTTCTCACAGATGGATCTGTAAAGACAGACGTAAAACAGAGTGTATGTTTACGGTTTACAGAGTTGATGCATGAGGTAAACACTGAGTTAACTAACAGAGCTATAAATAGTATTATTTACCTGAGAGAAACCGTCAGGAAAACCTGGAATCTGGACCGCAGATGTTCATCATGTGTCGCCGATTTCTGATCAGATTCCTCCGGTAACGTGCGCTGGGTGAAGTTTCTGGTTTATAAACTTTAAAGTGGTTTATAAGCTCTATTCTAGCTGCCTCTCTCTCCACTCGTCTCTCTCTCCAGAGCTGCTCCGGGAGGGAGGGGGAGGGTGACGCTGTTGTTGTTGAGATTGACAGAAAACGCTGACCAATCAGAGCAGAGTGGGAGGAGACAGGCTGTGAATCAGTGGTTTTCAGACAGAGGCTGAATTAGTCTCTGAGGCAGGCAGACTCAGGCTGCAGTATGAGAAGAATAAAGGGTTTTTTGAACATTGCAGCATGTAAACATGTTCTAGTGCAACATTAAAATACATCTATGAACCTGGAAATGAGCATAATATGTGACCTTTAAATCTGTGTTCAGACAGGAAACAGCTTTAGGGGAAAGTTTGTTTAGGGGAAATTATTTTAGGTGACACGCTGAAATACAATCTGGGGCTGCGGTCGAATTGTCATTTTTGCTCAGGAAGGTTAGGAACCTTCCTGAGCAAAAAGCTGCTGCTATGTACATGTTGTGGAAGTCCCAGATATGTCGGAAAACCAAACACCGTCTTGTCTGGGCTTATAACATCACCCGGCGACGAGCACAAAATAAACAGATTGTGCTGTGATTTAATTGCAATAAACGGATCAAAAGGATGCCGAAATAACTACATATTTGTAAAAAGTCTGAATGCATGCTCTGTCGGGTCTGTCTGCAAGACGACAAAAAGGCAACTTTTAAAATGCTTGTTTTATAAATGGAGTTTGGATGGATCAGTGCCAGGCTATGAGCTGCTCCATCAACACTCAACATAACGTCATCTAGGCATAAATACGGCAGTGACGTTGTTGTGTCTACTGTAGACAGTCTGTGGTTTATACACAGAGTTTGGTCCGGTCTCTGTACAGATATGATGTAATATCCCAGTTTCTTGATTTATTTTGCCTATCAATCCAGTGATGGTGCTTCAATCGTTACTTTCTGATGTGACCATCTATGAACTGAAATGGCTGACTTCAGATTTTCTTGGCTAGCTTGTTGTTTTGCTGCTCGAGTGTGTGGGCTACAGGTGTCGTGTACAGAACAGTCTCTGCTGCAGCTGAAACTGTCGAGGTAAACAAACAAAATGTGCTAGACACTGACTTCATATGCAAGACTGCATTGAAGTTTTCCAATAGTTCCCCAACTGTTGAAAAGAAAGCATGGGCTGAATCAGGGGCAAGGTTGTTGTGAGGGGTAAACACGTTTTTAATCACAAAATAGTGTTTACTCACTTGTCATTGCACGATCTTGTTGTATTTTACTATTTTGTAAGTTAGTGAACATGAAATATCGCTGTACTAACCCTGTAGTGAATGAGCTGGAGCCGTCCTACTGACTGTTGAGTGTTACAGTAGCCTAACCTGCTAGATGTAATGCATGAGCCAGTTTCTGAGAGTCAGTTTGACAAATAAAAAAAAAAAGTTTTGATATATTTCTTAAGTGATAAAACGCTCTTCTGGTGATATTGGTAATGTAATTTTCAAAATTGAGATCAGTATCCAAAATAATGCCAAGGTTTCTGGCTTGTTCATTGAATAAATTTCCTCTCTGACTTTTGGGACCAACTACGAGTATCAGGGCATCCAGCAATTAATAATATCATTAATACAGTTTACTAGTTTGCTAACAGGACTTAGATCATCAGAGGAAAGGGAAACATACAACTGTGTGTCATCAGCATATGAATGGTAGGATATATTGTGTTTCTTTATGATAATACCAAGCGGGAGTGTGTAGATTGAAGAGCATTGGCCCAAGGACTGACCCTTGTGGAACCCCAGAGAAAATTTGGTTTCTGCGGATTTAAAACTGCCGATTGAAACATAAAAGCTCCTGTCATTTAAGTAGGAGTTAACAAAAGTTGTCATTGTATTGAGTTTGGTTCATGCCCAACATGGACTTCATAAGATCAATGTTGCTTCATTGTTGGTTGGTTTATTGAAACAAAGAGACCTATAGTTTTGGTTTTATTTGGCCAGGCACATACAACCTAAACTATCTGCATGACTATGAGGTGTGTTATTTAGTGGTTAAAATAAGCATAACTTCAACGGATGAGTACTAAAATGAACATATGCTCTCAACAGACAAAGAATTAAATGAAACTCAAATTAATCTTTATTGTCCTTCATGTTCACACAGACTTATTATCTCCAATGGAGAAATGTGTTTGATAGGAAAACTTAATAAAGTGGTCAGATTTAATGTATCTCAACAAAAGAAGGCCACAAAGAAACATATGCTGTCTCTAGTCAATGTGTCAAAAGAAACTCAAAAGAAACCATGTTCAGTTTTTAATGTTTTAATGTAGAAATTTCTCTTTAGGAGCTTCTGGGATGAAATGTCAGGTTCAACTCTAATAAACACATTAAAAATTAATTAAAAATTGACCCAGTTGTTTTACCCAGTGCCCATCGGTAGAGCCACCTAAGACAATGCGTTGTTTTCACCCAGTGGGAATGTTAGTATTTGTATTACTGTTGGGTTATTTGCTTTAAATGTCTACTTTATTATTTGTTACTGATTGTCAATAATGTGTGTATCCTTTGCTGTTTTGAATGCCATATGCACATCATTTTGTATAACTTACCGTTTTTAAATAGAACTTCAACTTGTTATGTCTAACACTGTGTAAATAAAACACATTTAAGTTTGGGTAAATAACCAACAGTAATACAAAAAGTACTGAGTCAGTAACAAGTTAAATCACGTTTGTGCAAATGTCATATTGCGGTATTTTCCACATTTCATAATAATATTCAACTGAAGACAATAGTTTGAATATCATTTCTTTAAGTTAAAGTTAAAATAAAATACAATCAAATGTGTTTAATTGTCTTTAATTTAAAATAAAATATTAAAATAAATACATAAATGAGTATCATATATTGTGGTGGTATACTTTTCATGTTCAGTTTCTATTAATCACAACTGAGATGGGCCAACGTTTTTGGCATGACACAAAAAGAAAAACTAAATTGCTGCAATACAAATAAATAACTAATAATTAAACAAATAATAATTAAAAACAATATCCATAGCTATTGATAACTTTGTCCCAGTCTCAATCTGGAATGTTTACTTCACCACATAGATAATCTTTATTGTAATAAAGTGATTTTGATGAACATAATGGTGTTTAATGTGCTGCCCAGTTGATGAAGCAGCTCAGGAGGAACCTATGGAAGCTCTGGAAAAAATAAGTGTATAAATAGTGGTGTGACAATAAAATCACATAAATACAACCCACACACTTGACACCCACTTTGAAATGAATGCATTGAGTTGCTCTGGATAAGACTGTCTGACAAATAGTATGTACAAACCAACAACGACACGTATCAGCAGTAACACAGGTTAGTTTTTACACACTTCACAACACAGTTTAAATGGTTAGTACGGTCAAATGTTAAACAATCAGAACGCAAAATACAGTTACATTTTAAAATTTCAGTCCAAAGATCTCCGCATTTTCTGTGGGAAACCATAGCAATGAACAAAGGAAGTCGCACTCCTTCATAATAAGAGTCCTCAAATCCTCTATCTGTGTTTGTTTGTAGTTGTGCATCCTGATGTTTGAAAGAAAAGTATATGTGTTACAACCACATCTGAGCAAGTTGACTGTTGGGTTCTCACTATTGTCCACTTGGAGTTGGTCCCACTGTCTAATAAGGCACTTTTTATAAATTGTTTATGAGTTTTAACTAATGGCCTTAATCATTTTTTAAATAATTTGCTAATGCTTTACTGAACCGTTATTAAAGCCATTAGTTACAGCTTATAAATCCTTTATAAAGGCAGCCTTTTGGTACCCAGAACTTTGCAAAAGGTATACTTGGGTTTTTTGAGGACAGTTGAAAACTACCATTTAATGCAATAAATGTGAAAAACAACCATTAAAATCTATGATGTTCATGTACGTTGACCTGTTTGCAAAAAGATTCCCTGACATCCCCCTAACTCTTCCAGTTTGGATACGCCACAATATGCCTCTAAAATCTTTCAATACAAACAAAACTCTATGATTTGCTACTTTTTATAACAAAGACCAACACAAATCACCCGAAAAGCCTCTTCATCCGCCTTTTTGGACTGAAAGCGACTACCGGACGCCAATAAAACGTCCGCCTACAAAACTTATTTCTATTCTATTCTTAGAATTTTAATGTCTCTACCAAAATGTCCTGTGTTGCACATTAAAATATTATAAATATGCATACGATTATAACTATTTACTTACTTATTTACTTTACTTTTTTGCTTCCCAGAGGAGCATAAACTGAGTGATGGACATAAATGGAAGTTAGAAAAATCCAGCACACAGATTTTGAGAGCAATCTCAAACTTTTTCATGTCAAGGATCCAAAATGGAGTCCAATAGACCACAGACCATGGATGTAGAAGAGGGTCCAATAGAACACAGACCATGGATGTAGAAGAGGGTCCAATAGAACACAGACCATGGTTGTAGAAGAGGGTCCAGTAGACCACAGACCATGGATGTAGAAGAGGGTCCAACAGACCACAGACCATGGATGTAGAAGAGGGTCCAACAGACCACAGACCATGGATGTAGAAGAGGATCCAATAGACCACAGACCATGGATGTAGAAGAGGATCCAATAGACCACAGACCATGGATGTAGAAGAGGGTCCAGTAGACCACAGACCATGGATGTAGAAGAGGGTCCAGTAGACCACAGACCATGGATGTAGAAGAGGATCCAATAGACCACAGACCATGGATGTAGAAGAGGGTCCAGTAGACCACAGACCATGGATGTAGAAGAGGGTCCAGTAGACCACAGACCATGGATGTAGAAGAGGATCCAATAGACCACAGACCATGGATGTAGAAGCGGGTCCAGTAGACCACAGACCATGGATGTAGAAGAGGATCCAATAGACCACAGACCATGGATGTAGAAGAGGGTCCAGTAGACCACAGACCATGGATGTAGAAGAGGATCCAATAGACCACAGACCATGGATGTAGAAGAGGGTCCAGTAGACCACAGACCATGGATGTAGAAGAGGGTCCAGTAGACCACAGACCATGGATGTAGAAGAGGATCCAATAGACCACAGACCATGGATGTAGAAGAGGGTCCAGTAGACCACAGACCATGGATGTAGAAGAGGGTCCAGTAGACCACAGACCATGGATGTAGAAGAGGGTCCAGTAGACCACAGACCATGGATGTAGAAGAGGGTCCAGTAGACCACAGACCATGGATGTAGAAGAGGATCCAATAGACCACAGACCATGGATGTAGAAGAGGGTCCAGTAGACCACAGACCATGGATGTAGAAGAGGGTCCAGTAGACCACAGACCATGGATGTAGAAGAGGATCCAATAGACCACAGACCATGGATGTAGAAGAGGGTCCAGTAGACCACAGACCATGGATGTAGAAGAGGGTCCAGTAGACCACAGACCATGAATGTAGAAGAGGTTGTATCCTGTACTTTTGCCTTGTGTGTTAGTAAGTAGCCTACAACTCCATTAAATTCTGTTGATGTCATGCTACTAGCACTACTAGCTACTAGCACTACTAGCTACTGGCCGATAGCCGGTTGTTTAGGAACAGAGACGTTAATACATCCACCACGGTAAAGGCTTACAGCATACAGCCCATGGGTGTATTAGAAGATAATAAAAGTGATGAATTACAGCCAATATATCCATTATTACAGCCACATACAGCTAGCAGGAAGCTGGCAGAACCGGATATGTCATATGAGCGTGCAGGGCGGTGCAGTCCCGTGGGTCTGATGCACGTTCATTATGCCGAGGAAAATAACTCTGGATTCATGTGTTAGTTCATTTTACTACTTTTAGGACATAAAGATTTAAATAAGGGATATTTAAATGTTCCTACTGGTGAGTTGATTTACCTAAAAAAAAAAGTATCCTCTGATTTACAGACGTCTCTTTATACATCCATGGACACAGACTCATTGGTGTTTTCAGTCCAAAATGGCGGCAGCGCTACCACAGCGCCATCTAGCGGCTGAAAAAAGCACCAGTTTCATCTCTTTGCTTCTAAAATCTTTTTGCTATTACTATTCGATTCACTCCAGGCAGACAACCTACAACAGACTACGTACAGCATCTGTTTCACAGTGTGCCCAGCTTTTTAGCCTCTGTTCTGAAATGCCTCTTAGGTTAACTGAGCAGGTGTTCATTATTTATACCGTGTGATGAAATATACTAGACAGAGGGACTAAAAACATGACTGTGCCATAGTTACAGAAATTAGATGACAAATTAACCACATTAATGCAAACTTACTAATAACATTACTCAATGGATCTACATCATCGCTACAGTGTTTGGAATTGCCTATTTTCTAACTTCATTAATTATATTACACATGTATTCTACCCTACACCTCCACACCAGCCTGTTCCCCCAAAAAACTATGTTCCCATACGAACGAAACTGCATTGTGAATTACGTTTCAAGGGAAGCATATTTTCTCCCGGATTACATTTGTTTGAAGTATCACAACTTTATAATAATAACAGTCCGCGTAGGGAGGAGGTCCGGAGTGGGTCAAACAAACACAGGACTTTCACCCAGGAGACCGCTGGACGTGCCATGTGTGAAACCAAAACTGTTTAAAACTGTGACCGTAATCTGGGAAAAAATATTGAAAATGCCCATTAGTTGCATGGAGATGTAATTTTGTTAGAGACAGAGTTGGCCACACATGCCTGCCTGGAGATTTGTGACACAACTGCAAAGTCCCTATGTGCACTGCACCTTGTAGTTCGTGCATACTGTCTTGCTGAATGAGACTTTTTATGAGCCCTGCGAGTATGAGATACAACTTTTCTAGATTGAGAGGTTCTTGGTCCGATCCCCAGCAATGGCAGGGTTGATTATTTAATCAAGGTGGGAAGGTGAAAGAACAGCGCTCTCATTACCACCACTGAGTAGTGCCTTTAACCTTTAACCCCCCAGGTGCTCCAGTGGAGCTGCTCACTGACCGACAGGTTAGACTGTGGTTGTACCAGGTGGGCAGCTTCAGCTGTCAACATGTGAGCAGGACCTTCCTGAAAAAGAGAGCACTGCTCTCAATGAAACGTTTCTGGTTAAATAAAGGTTAAGAAATAGCAGCCAGCTTTGAAGAATAATGTCACACAGAAAGAAAATGAAGAGAAATAAATGACTTCACACTGCTTCTGTGGTCAAAATGTCCTATTCACAAAACAGTCCTTAAAGAGGCATGAATAGAAAAAGTTCAACCGCTGTGAAGAACATTCATCTTCCTCTCTCGTAGCTACGTTTGTATAATGCTGATAGGCTTTACCCTTAGGATCTAGTGGAGACTAAACCAGAGCTAAAAGGAGTACTATCTCAAACTAACTCTAGGAGCCTAAACAAAGGGCAAGGGTTCCAAAATGTGGGTTTGATCCACAAACTTTTGATCATTTATTGTGATCTAGATATGATTATGTTGACCGATGACAGTAAATCATCCTGCAAAAGCTTGTTCACAAAGCTCAGAGCGGACTCTCTGCAGTGTGGTGACACGCCAAACCTCCGCTAACTACCTGGGTTTGAACTGCGGTTCTGAGTCAGCTAGCTGCTGTCCAGCGATGACGCCGGCCCTCCCGACATCGACAGGCGCCGCCGGCTCCCGCGCGACTCCGATTGGTTAGATGCTGCTTCTGTGCTGGGTTGAGCAGGCGAGTGGCTCAGCAGGTCCTCTTTTGCTCGGTTGATTCCACTCTGGAGGTGAAGCTCTGACTGACCGACGGTGGGAGGACAGGGACTGTCTTGTGGAGGCGTTGGCTGGAGGAGGTGTTGGCTGTCGACAGATGGACTGAGTTTGGAGGACTGCTCCTCACAATGTGTGTCCACATCCTGCTATGGAGAGACATACAGTAAGGATATACAGTACGTTTCGGAATCTACAGAAGCCTGTGTGTCTGTGAAGGTTGCTTTGACATTTTTCCCACGTTGCCCCACATATAATGTGTTGTTAAAAAGTCATGGTCATTCCACTCATTACTGTGAGATCAGTGAACATGAACCTTGCAAAAAATGTCAAGAAAAGTCTGAATTCTGAGGAAAAACAATACTTCAGATATGAAGTCAGAATTCTGAGACTGAACTGAACATTTTTTGACGATATATCCGATCCTCTTCTGAACATTAAGAGACTGTGCTACTGAAAGGTTTACAGTACCTGTGAGACAGAGGCTAAGCTCTGTGTCCGGACAGGAAGGACTGGTGGATCAAGCCTCCCTGGGAGCCGGGGGTTTAAGGCGGCGAGGGGTGAGGGTGAATGAGACACACGCTGACTTCCTGTCTGAGTGAGGACAGAGGAGGAAGACTGGGTGGAAGTTGGAGGAAGGGGTGGAGAGGTGGAGGTGTCGTGGGGAAAGTTTGGGGAAGAAAACAGTGTCTGATATGAAGTGTGAAGGGGTGAGGTGTGGATAAGAGGGGGGGAGGCAGTAAGATGGGGGACAAAATCAAGAGGGTTTGATTCTGGTTCAAGCTGTTGAAGGACTTGATGTTGCTGCTGGGGGTCGGCGGCTGGTGACTGGTCTGTGGGGGAGGCAGCAGTGGGGGACAGGATGGGGGAGGAGGGTGCGTCAGGTGTTGATGTCAGGGTGCTGTAGGAAGGTGGGATCATTGGCATCTGCCTCTGCAGCAGCTGCAAGATGGTCCCGATGTCTGCTGACATATGAGACTCCAACCTGGAAAACACAGACACACACACACAGCAGTATTGAGATTTACCTGACTATACTATACGTCTGCGACAGTGCAGCAGCCCAGCATGAAAAACCAGCTAGCTGCTAACCAGTCAGTTCTACAACCAAGCTGCTGCATGATTGTTATCTGCTGCAGATACATCACACTTCACAAGAGCTAGTTCACAGTTCAGAGTTCACACAGATTTAAAGGGACTGTTTGTAACTTCTTACACGTATAAATCTACCGGGTCGGTGTCCCATGCGCGCTCGCGTGTGGCTACGCTGTTCAGACAAGAGTCCAACACAAACTACACGGAAGCACCAAAACCGCAAAGTTGTATCTAGTGAAGCCCGTCTGTTAAACAGTGTTGGCCGCGGTCGGAGGACGCGGAGGAGACCGTAGCTTTGGTCTCCAGGGCCGGAGTCTCTGCTGTATTCTGCTCCTGCTCCTCTGCCTGCTTGCCGTCACTCAGCTAGCTGAGGTCGGAGACATTATCGTCTCCGACCGGGTGCCGGTGTCTCCCTCCGACCGCGGTTGGGAGGCTGAAGCTGGAAAAGCCAACACTAGGATCAGCATTGATTCATGGAGAGACCTTCGTCTGGTCAGCTAACATTACTGCCAAGCAGGTGAAATATAGAGTGATATTGTGGTTTGAGCTGACGTGTGTCGCCTCACTGTTTTGAGCGATGCTCATTCATGTCTATGTAGAGCGAGCACAAGCGCGAGCCCGACGCTGACTTTTTGTGACTTAACGGCCACAGGTGTCGCTGTTAACAAGACATTTCGGATTCTTACAAGCAGTCCCTTTAAATGAACTAGTTCACATTCTTAGTTTACAATTCTTAATTTTGAACTAAGTTCACCGTCATAAAAAAATGAACCAGTTCATGTCCATTTCTTCCGTTTTTGCTTTTAAACTGGTGGGATGCTACGGTGTTTAATCAGTCTCAGACTTATTTTCAGCATCCAGTTCCACACCAGCAGGCTCAGGAACAGCTTCATACCACAGGCCATAAGACTGCCGAGCTCCTGAGCTCATCAATACATAAATATAAATTATATAGATAGATAGATAGATGGATAAAATATATATAGCAGATAGCTAGGCACTGTTTATATGTAGATGTGAAGTGCACCCCTCTTTGCACTCAGAGTTTAAGCTGTTACAACTGTTTTGCTGGTGTTGTGGTATTTGACTTGAAATGTGACATACATGTAAAGTTATCACCACTACTGATGAAGACCCTGATGAAGCCCTGTTGTGACCAACCTGGTTATCTGTCGCTGCAGCGCCTCCAGTCTCTTCTCTAACTCCACCTTCTGCCTCCGAGAGATGACGGTTGGAGCAGGAGCAGGAGGAGGAGGAGGGCTGGAGGGACGGTGGGAGGAGGAGGAGGAGGAGGGCAGGTCAACGAGCTGCTGGGGGGGAGGCTGAGGAGGAGGAGGTGAGGGGAGGCTGTGGGAGCAGGGCACCTCCTGGTATCTCTGTTCCTCTTGACTCTCTGAGCCCCAGAACGTAAAGATGTTGGACACTCCTGAGATTGCATCTGGTCCACACACAGATACACAGTGAGACACACACGGAGCCAAGCGGAGCTGCCACCACTATACACAGTTTTTTTTTATTATCCCACGTGCCTTGAATGTATCTTTACACTTGCCTGTTAAAGGGTTACGGGTCTTCTCTCTCCTGTCAGTGTCAGGGCACCTCGTAGTGTTTCTGTCAGCAGCACGAATGATGGAGGTGTGAGCGGGGCCGGTCACCTCTGAACCCTCCTCTTCATCATCACTGGAGAACACGGGGCCGTATCTACAGAAACAATGAGTTCAGGGCTTCCCATGGGGAGGAATGATGGGTGTTTCTGTAACTATTTTTAAGTCCCAGCAATGAAATTTTGGATTTATGTTAACATTTGTAGTGCTTGATAAATATATACAGTGTTATTACCCATCTTGACATAAAAAATGAATTACTAAATAATGTGATTTGATCAAATTTATGGAGCATTTTATGTCCCACAACTGTGGTCTCAATGTTGAGATATGTTCAAATGAGCTAATTCAATTATAATATGACATCATTTCAAATGGAATTGTTTCATATACATATTACTTTACACCATATTCAAATTATTTATTTGTTTACAAATCATTTATATGATTTTTTTATCTAAATGCGGCTGTCCCACATTATACTGAGTCCTTACCGCGACACTGAACAAATACCATTGTAAAAGTTTTATTCAAAGCCAAACAGATCTAGTTTCCATGGAAACAGAAGTCAGCAGGTTGGGCCGCCCACGTATTTATTGTGTGTCCTTATACCATACAGCTTGAATTACATTTAAAAAAGAACTTAATATTACTGTTGAATTCATGTCTATTAGATGCTACGAGTCAAAGCTAACATAGCAGACCTTGCTATAGCTGCCGTTTATCTGCAATATTAGCAAAACATATAATTTCCTTGGTAAGGACATTAGACATTAGAATTGCAATATCTGTCATTAAGCGCAACATGTACACTGATGGTTCAAATTCAAATTCATAAAGGTTGATTTTTTATTTTTTATTTGGGAGAGTCCAAAGTGACCGTAGTTGCAGAAACACCCGTATGTTTTATTGGTGGGGAACAAAGCTGCAGGTCTTACAGTGTATGTTTATGATGGTCTCTGTTGTGGCCGGTACGCTGCTCCCAGTTACTGTGTCTTCTTCTACATGTGTAGGCAGCTCTCTGTCTCCCCGCTGACACGGTGTCACCTGACAGATACAAACAAACAGCCACTGTGAGTTGGTGTGATGCCCTCCCACTAATGTGTTATCGCATTTGTGTGTGAATGTAACCGTTTGGTTTTAATGTGATGTATTTCTTTTCTTTTTGGAAAGACTTTCTTTACTTTCTGTATGAGTGATCTGGTGTTTGGACCAAGTTAGTGCACTCGCTGTAGCACTTTCTCAACAGTAGGTGGCAGCGTGAGGCTGTGATTTGCCCTCATAGCAGCAGAGAATTCAGCAAAGGAAGACATGTCTCCTTGTCTCATCATTTCTTTCCTGTGTTTCAGGTTAGTGATGTCAGAACCACATTGAACATGCTGTTGTTAGATAATGCTGAGGAATCATTTTGGTTTAAGTGAGAGAGAAAAAATGAACACGAACACACACACACACACACACACACACACCCTCTCACTACCCACTTCTGTGAGTGGAAATGGGTTATAAAACCCTCCAACAGCGAGCCTGCGTCGATGCCGACTTGCAACTACGTTTTGTGTTTCTCATGGAACACGCTCCGTACAAATGTAAGTTCCGTGCAAATACCGTTACAAACGTAAACTGCTCAAACTAAGATAGACATTTAAAGGGACTCTATGTAAGAATAAGAAATTGTTTGTTATCAGAAATTGCTTGTTAACAATCTCCATGAAACAATGCTGATACTGTGTTTTCCTGCTTCAGCCTCCTGACCGTGGTCAGAAGGAACAGGGGAGACACCGCAGTCCCAGTCGGGGACGATAATGTTACTCGCTCCGGAGCCCCGTCACTTCAGGAAACAAGACACGGGAAACCTCTGTTGGTCTGGAGGAGCTGCAGCAGTTATTTCTGCACAAACGTCACTAGATATTCTCAGAGCTACAGTACTAACTCTTTGTGTAGTGTGCGCGCATGCACGTGAGAGGTGGAGCGAGAGAGCGAGTGAGAACGAGGTGTGTGAGTGAAGGCAGGCAGAGGAGCAGAGGAGCAGAGTACAGCAGAGACTCCGGCCCTGTAGACCAAAGCTACGGTCTCCCCTGTGTCTTCTGACCGCGGTCGGGGGGCCGAAGCAGGAAGAGTCAACACTGTTTAACAGACGGGCTTCACTAGATATAACTTTGCGGTTTTGGTGCTTCCGTGTAGTTTGTGTTGGAGTCTGAGTCTGAACAGCGTAGCCACACGTGAGAACGCATGGGACACCAACCCACAATGATTTATACGTGTAAGAAGTTACAAACAGTACCGTTAATATGGCCATACAGACGTTAACAACTTAAAGGTTACATTGTATTTAGAATCAAATGTCTAGTCTAGAAAACGGTAGACGTGTATATCTGATTGTAAAATGTTGTATATTTACAGATGTTGCAAAAATTAAGCAGCTCATAAACATCCATCCATCATCTGTAACCACTTCCCAGCCGATCCCAGCTGACATTGGGCGAAGGCAGGGTACATCCTGGACAGGTCACCACAGGGCTGACACATAGAGACAGTAACCACTCACACTCACATTCACACCTAATGAACCCGATCTGCATGTCTTTGGACTGTGGGAGGAAACAGGTGAACCCGGAGAAAACCCACGCTGACACGGAGAGAACATGCAAACTCTTCTTTTTATTCTTAATACTGTGAACCTTTGCACATCCCCTCCGCTTGATACGAAACCACGGTTACGAAACGTTATGTCAGTTTCTGTTGGAGAGAGGGAAGTTCATCCCAAAACTTGCAGCTGTATTTATACTCCACTCCTTAAAGAAGTCTGCTTCATTCAGCTACGAGTGTGACTACAAACGGAATTCACATCCGTCACGGAGTGGGAGTGATGATGTCTGATCTGATCCACCTTGACTGCAGTGCATCTCTGCAGTTTCTATCTGTCCTCACAAGCTGTGTGTATTTTTGTGAAGTGCTACAGTACCTGTGTGAGTGGAGGAGCGTTTGTCTTTCCTCTGAGATCTGCTGAACCCGTCACAGTCGGAGTCTTCTCCACTCGGAAAACCTACAGCTTCATTATTCGCCTGCAGACAAGGAAGGGAGAGAAAAGAATCAAGTTCAACATTTCATTCAACATTTTGTATGTCAAACAATCCATGTTAGATAGTGGTCCACTATGGCTGTACAGCTTGACAGAGTATTTGTGATATTTCCATTCAATTTCATTAAACACACGTTCAAAATGTTCAGACTGAAACGGCCCCCCACACACGGCAAAATATATATATCTGACATGTGAATGCCAGATGTCTCCTTCTAAATTATTACGCGTCAAATTCAAGACATCTCCAGCGTAGTCATAATTTCCACTTGGTTTCAATAAATAGAGGAGCTGTAGAGTAACATACGTCTCTGAGATTGAAGGTGATCTCCAAGTTGGACCAGAAATATTCACAAAATTCAGGATACATTCCCAGAACCTGCAAACACAAATAAGGGGAAATCAGCACTGCCAACATAACATAAAAAAACAAAAACTGATCCATGTTTAGAGAAAAGGACTCTGTGAATACACTGATGTTAGTGATACTGTGTTTATCACATGGACCGACAAACACCTGCTCAGTTATCAGCCATTCATTCACTTAGTCCTCAGAAACTGGATGGTTTTAAGCGGGAAAACGTAAAAAAACACGTGATACCTCCAACATGTCCTCCCTGTGTATCTTGTGCAGATCACAGTAGGTCAGAGCTCTGACATCAGCGTTGGATTTTCCTGGCAGAGCATACAGATTGATGGGCTCCCCAAAGATATCATTCTTCCCTGGAGGAGAAAAACACGAGTCAGGGTATATGAACAAATAGGAATCTTGATGTGTGCATTCATTATTCATGTAAGAGACATTACAGACTCTTCCTGTGGCCACTTGATGGAGCCACTAGCATATACAGTATACCTGAGCCTCCTGCATGCACCTACCCAGTATAGCTATCACAACGTCTCCTTTGAGGATCTCTATGGATCCCCTCGAGATGAAGTACAGAGCTGATATCAGGTCTCCAGCATGGACTAGGGTGTCACCAGGAGGAGCGTGGGTGGTCTTAAACCTCATGGCTAGGGCCCTCAGACAGCCCTTAGTGGAACCTATAGACACCATAACAAACACAACGTGTTGGTCTAGTGCTACAAGAACATTTGTTTCTTCTTGATCTTTTCTTTAACTAGGTTTCTATACATATTTGACCAGTGGTGGAAGATGAACTCTGCCCCTGATCTTTTACTTAAAGCTGCAGTGGGTAGAAACGGAGCAAATATGATTAAAAATAGTTACTTTTATAAAACGGTCACTATATCCTGACAGTATAGTGCATGAGAGAGGTAATCTAAAAAAAATCATGCGCCTCTGTGTCCTCCGGTGCTCCTAATCTGCAGGATTTCACAAACTGGAGGAAAACAACCAGTCAGAGCTGTGCTGGAGTCTGCCGTCCAGCTGCCGTCTATGAGCCGGCTGTCGAAGTCAGACCAAACAGTCAAACTAGGCAGCGCTGATCAAATATGAATCAATATTCTGTAACTGTAATGCCTATTTCTCTCCTCAAATGTTTTCAGAAACATCTTGTAGTGCACAGTTTAGCTGTAAAATGAGAAAGTTTGCGACCATGTTGAGATCACAACCTGTGATTGGCCAAAGTCTCCCGTCACGGGCTAGATTTTTTAAAGCCTGTAAACAGAGCCATGAGGCTAGTTTTCTCTCAGAACACTTGAATTACAATATGCTAAAAGGTTATCATGGAATTTTTGCCCAATGATGCCCAGAAAAAAGTCTACCTACTGATGCTTTAAAGGGTGACTTTGGCATTTTTCAACCTGGAACCTGTATGTTCCCATGTTTTTGTGTTTAAGTGACTAATGGAGACAACAATTTCTGAAATTGGTCCAGTGTTGAGGGAGAACGCTGCGGCCGAATAAACAGGATGTAATGAAATCATTTGGAGCAAAAGTGTGTGTTTTTGCCACTGACAGGCGGCCCCGCCTACGTCGCCAATCTCTTCCGTCTGAGGTTTCCTATTCCGCCTCTCCCCTGCTCCCAGGCCCACCGGGCCTGTGGTCCCATTTCTCCTGCGTGTTGTGTAGGCGCTGTGAAGGTGAGCTGTATTTCCTATAACTTAATGGCTAAACTGAAAGTATTTTGGAAGCTGATATTAAACACATTGCAAGGTCAAACTGTAATTTTTTGTGGAGGGAACGACAAGTAGTTTCTAATGTCTCAGAAAAGGTTTACTATTTACTGATTTGGTTTACATGTTTAAGTTTAAACAATGTTTAAATTTACTCTGCTGTGTTACAGGAAGTTAGTGATACTAACAGACAATGAGTTTCTAAGGTTATTAAACATAATAGTATTTGATAAGTGAGGCATAGCGTTAACTACTCTGTTAAGTGAACTACTTTAAGTAAAATGGAATTACTTAAGTTAAAAAAACTTCAAACTTGTATTACAGTACTTGAGTAAATGTACTTACTTTGCACCACTCTGAATGTGTGATATCTAATTTAGCTCGTAAAAGATCCACTTTTCATGTGTAATAGTATAGTAATATAGTATTACTGTACCTTTAAAAGCCTTAAAGTTTTGCAGCAGTGACCTGTTGAGGTGGAGACAAATATCTGCCTGGAGACAATCTGGGAAACCTTTTAAAACCTGGTGGAGCAGCAGGGACGGGGGACACAAAGAGAGGACAACCTTGGATTAATACGCAAACTGTAAACATGATCCCTTAATGAAGTAATCTTACAGTCGTATTTACATCAGCATGAAATCAGAATGTTAGCTGAACAGATTTAGCTAGCCAACAAGCCGACACTGTCTGAGCACACACTAGATTTATGGGGAAAAGAACCAGTCATACACAACACAGACAATAGGAAACCATGCCTATTCTGTAGAGTTAGCTGAGCTGAGGACTTCCAATATGGCTGACAGAGAAAGCGTGAGATCACCTGAAAGTCTCCCATACTCACAGCGTTCATATCTATCCCATTAGTGTATGACCATGCGTGTTGGAAGTACTCTTCCAGCCGCTGTCTCAAAGGGTTGGGGATCTGGTGGAAGCGGATGAACTCTCGAACTCTCATCATCTGGGCGTGGTAACGTGCCGTACCAGAGTAGAGCCGCTGGATAATGGCTGACACGTTACCGAAAATACTGGCATACATCAGAGCTAGAGAGGAAACCCAAACAGAGACCTCGTATCATTTATCTATTACTCAAACAAGGAGTTTAATAGTTGCTTGTCTAGTTCATTAGGGCACTGAGAACAAGAAACCAACCATAAAATAATAAAGGAATTACACGATACAAAGCATGCTGGCATGGATTCCATCAACATTAATGAATGATGGACAATTGTAAATGATGGTAGCAATGGTAATGCTAATCTCAACCTTTTAATGTCAATCAGCGACAACAGAAACTTCACACAGCTCCAATACAGCTGAAAGTGCTGAGTAAACAGTAAAATTAGGCTGACATGTAAAAGTACCAGCCCGTTCGCACAAAAAGGCATATAAGTGCCACGATAATGCGCAAGGCGTTTAGGGTGCAATAAGTACGCCTTTCTTGATTTCTGAGTGTCATTTGTACGCCAAGTACCCTGTACTGGCTGCAATGTAAAGGCATTCCCGTATAAATGCTATGGTAAGAGTTAATGACATAGTATAAAAAGCTAAAAAGACTACTGCTGGTGGGCGGATGTGGAGGTTGATGGGTCAAACAAACACAGGACTTTTAACCAGCAGACCCGTGTTCGAGATTGTTGTTTTGTTTTGTTGGTGACGTTTGTCTCGTGGCGAATGTCACATTTTTTTATCGACGTTTGTGACGTGTTTTCTATATTTGTGTTACGTTGTTTCCGTACATGTTTTACTTAGTTTTCTTACTTATTTTAAGCCCAACCATGATGTTTTCCCTTACCCTAACGAAGTGGTTTTGTTACCTCAACCTAAGTTAGTTTTCTTGCATAAACCTAACTGCAGACACTTGCGTAGCGTACTAAATGACACGCAAGAAGGCTCAAATGCATACTCGTGACCGGCGGCATGAGATCGGGTTGGAAAGTAGTAAACAGGAACACAGGATTTAAACTAAAGTCCAAAGCAGCACGGCTTGGTGCGGCTACCCCCTGCTGTGAGGCTTGACATGGCGTGGTGTGGTTAAAGTGGACCGGGCTAATGGAAAAACCCTAAATGTAAATGTTGGAGCCCATCTAATACAATTTTGAACGTTTTTGCAGCAGCTGGGACCACAAAAAACAAAAACTGCTTCACCAACTTTAGATAAGAAGAAGAAGAACCAGAAGACCCAAAGGTTCTTGGATTGGATTTTGGATTTGACTCTTTAGGTAGACCAGTGTGGAGGATATTGGAATAGTCCAACCGTCTAAACTAACTAAACTATGGTAAGATGAAAACCAAACTGCTGTTACTTTAGCTTCACTAGATTTCCTGATGTGGCTAAAAAGTATTTTTTTTGTAGAACTCACCGCCAACAAGCATAACGCAGATGGAGAAGATCTTCTCAGAGTTGGTGTTTGGGGAGACGTTGCCGAAGCCGACGCTGGTCAGACTACTGAAGGTGAAGTACAGAGCTGTGACATATTTATCTCTAATGGAAGGACCCGACCCGATGACGGAGTCATTGTACGGCGTCCCGAGCTGCTCACCCAGATTGTCCAACCAGCCAATCCCAGCCGAGGTCGACCGCTCCACGTTACCTATGGCGTACCTGGGGTGAGAAGACACGTAAAATGCTCCTTCTATACACACTTTGAAAGCTCCAGAATTCTTTTGGTATTTCAACACAAAGTGTTTTTTAGAAAATGGGAGACCAACAATTTATGTTATTACTGTATGTAACTATGATGCAGCACAATTACCACAAAAATGTCATCAACGGATTCTTAAGTTATCAATAGTTACTTCTCCACAATTTATTTCCCCACAAAACTATTACACGCAATAATGAGTACATCACCAGAGCGAATAAATCAAATTTGCTAAAATTGGTAGTTGTAAGGAATTTCTTGGATCTAAAACGTTTCCCATTACATTCAAAAAATGTCAAGCTATAATAAATGCTATGCCTAGTGGAATTCTACAGCTGGTGAAAGGACACTTTAAATAGACTGTATGTAACTTTTTACACATATAAATCGTTTTTTATTGGCAATGTGTGAACCGGTTGTAACCTAACCTAAAAAAATCAGTACTTCCGTGTCTTTCTGGGTTTCCTCTATTAGCCTATTGACTGCGTTTAATGTGAAAAACCCAGGCCCGTTTTTCCGGGAAAAATCCAACACGTGACGATTTGAGATTTGTAGATGTGTCAATGAGATTTCTGTTATGATGAAGAAGACACAACAAATTATTTATTTCATGAGTTCTAATATTTAAACAGCATTCCGGAGAAAACCGCAAATCTAACAAATCATATAAGTTATTTTATATTATGAAAAAAAAAGCTAGAAAATACAATTGAATGGTGACTTACTAATTTTATCGGGAAAATTTCATATATGCAAGTCAAAATTTTCTAAATCTCTCCCATCCTATTGAATTGTTCTCTACTGAGTCTGTTAAACTATCAATACTAGAAAAAGTGTGCATATAATTAGTCTGCTTCAGGAGTTATAAGAGATTTTTTTTGTATATTCTTCTGCATATCAGTGTTGTGTATCTGCTTAACTTCATTATTAGTAATAGTGTTACATGTTTTTACATTTATCCCTTATCTACATAGGCTTCGTAACCACTTGCGTTCAAGTTTGAGTGTGAGGTAAAAATACTGAAGTAAAGTAAAGTAGAGTAGTGTACCAGATGCAGGCCAGCCAGTGGGCGATGAGGGCGAAGGTGCACATGAGGAGGAAGAGGACAGCTGCACCGTACTCTGAGTAACGGTCCAACTTCCTGGCTACGCGAACCAATCGCAGTAACCGAGCCGTCTTCAGTAAGCCAATCAGTGTGGTGGTCTGTTAGGAGGAGGAGACAGAGAGCGGCTGTGTGACTATGTGACTGGATACAAAATGTAATGTGAGTGAACAAATGATAAAAAGCAATATCACATAAATAAGGACTGTTATTGGAGTCTCCAGATGTTCTTTTTCTTTCTCCTCTTTCTCTCTTCCTCCCTGTTTCTCTGCAGTCCCAACAGTCTTTCCTCCCTACCGTCTCCCTTTTTACCTAAACCTCCATTTCTCATCCCACCCTCATCTATCTTCTTCTTTCCCTCCCTCCTCCCTACCTCTCCCTCTACACCACCCCTAACCACCTCCTCTCCTGAGCGGTAGATGAGGAGGTCAAAGGGAATGGCCGCCACCATGTCGATGAGGAACCACCCTTTGAAGTAGTGGACTGCAATCCGAGAGGAGTGGCTCACCACCTGAGGAGAAGAAACACAAACAGTACGCAACATGTATCATCATATTACAGCACACAGTACAGTACAGTACGTTATTTAACCTCCTTCATGAAAAGCTAGTATGACATGGTTGGTACCAATGGATTCATTAGGTTTTTCTATATTTGGGGTCTTTTCAAGAATTAAGCAACCACCGTTACCAACTATTTATTTTAACATAGAATACCTTTTTTTTTTACCAGTGGAATAGCTTGTTAAGTTAAGTTAAGCCATTCTACTTTGCATATTTTATGACATTATCGTAATCATGTGCATGTTGCATAACATTTTCTACAAAAATCAATTTTAAAGGGACTATTTGTAACTTTGTACGCGCATAAATGTAGCGGGTCGTCACACATGCGCGTTCGCATATACGCGCTCGCGTGTGGCTGGAGCCTCGTCTCCGCTGCATGCTCTCCTTCACTCAGAATGCGCGCGCGTCCTCGCTGTCTCGCTCCACCTCTAGACGTGAACGCGCGCTCACTACACACTGCAGAAGAGTTTAGCTCTGAGAATATCTAGTGAATGCACAGGGGACGTTTGTGCAGAAATAAATTCTGCAGTTCCTCCAGACCAACAGAGGTTTCCCGTGTCTTGTGAAGTGACGGAGCTCTTCAGAGAGTTATGTTACCCTCTCGTTACCGACCGGGTGCCGGTGTCTCCTCTGCTCTCTCCGGCTGCGGGCGGAGAGAGCAGAGGAGACATGCTGCAGAGCCCCGCTGCATCAGCCTGCACTTAGGCAGGAAAAGCCAACACTAGGATCAGATCTAAATCATGTTCATGGAGAGACCTTCATCTGGTCAGCTAACATTACTGCCAAGCAGGTGAAATATAGAGTGATATTGTGGTTTTAGCTGACTTGTGTCGCCTCACTGTTTTGAGCGATGCTCATTCAGGTATATTTAGAGCGAGCAAGCGCGAGCCCGACGCTGACTTTCGTTGATTTCACGGCCACAGGTGTCGCTGTTAAGAAGCATTTCTGAAAGTTACAAATAGTCCCTTTAAGTATAGAAGAGAAAACAACACAGTACAATTATATTACAAAATAATGAACAAAAATCAGTGGACATATTTGAAGATATAAGGCAAAAATGAAACCTCTATTCTTACCATGATCTGATGAGAAGGTCATTTGTTTGACCTTGAAACTACAAAATGATCTCTATAAATGAGCCAGTGGGTCATTGAATTGGTTAATTAGTCACTCTGTCTGTCATTCACACACAGAGAGAAGCTCACCTCGTCATTGGAGTTAACGTATGTGGTCCTGAAGTTGATGATGATGTCAACAATGAACATGATGTCCACTATGAGATCCACCACGTTGAGGGGGGAACAGGAGTAACCGCAGGTCTGTATGGCTGCCTCCTCCTGGTCACTAAAGACAAATACATCAATAAATCAATCAGTGGGTTTTACTCCAAGCAAGAATGAAACATTCACTGAAAAATTATTAGACCACAACATTGAAAACAAAAAATGTTACTTGAAGGATTACACGTAATTTTAGGCACATTTACAGACTTGCCCCCCCGATATCGACAATTGAGTTATTCTGTAATTGCGGGTACATTTCATGTCCATTGATGATAAGGACATTTTTTTCTAACTATTTTCTTCAAAAATATAACACTAGTGATGGGAGTAGAGAACCGTAGTTGTCCGCTTTCTTGGCATCTCATGCCTCTGTGACTATCGATTCCTCTTATTGATGCTCTGTTACGCATGCACAATGACGTATCATGTTTCAGTTTGTTTGGGACCGGAGCCACGGCAGAGAGAAAAAAAACGCTCAACAGCATGGCGCTACTAAACCTGAGGGGACGCACACTATTTTTCCCTGATTAATCTGTGTTGAAATCAGCAGGATGAGAGTTAGTAATGTTAGCTGTTAGCAGCCGGTGGGCAGCGCAGTCCTGACTGGATAAATAATGGAGCTACTAACGTTAACAGAGGTGCCATTGAGTTATTATTGTGAGACGTTCACGGTCTGCTCAGCAAAAGGACTATTGGGTTAAGGTAGTTTACAACGTTATCATGATAGAGAGAGAATTATGACCTGTTTAGAGTTTTTTAATCAAATCAAATATTTAAATAATCATAATCATTTGAATTGTGTGTTTTTACGCAAATAACCACTATAGATGACAATAACAAAGTACAGTACAGTACTGTGTACACTAACCTCTCACCTCAGAAAAATAGGGTATCCCCGGAAGCTACGGTTTAATTCGAACACTGTAATTTACTGTGCATATAATGTTTTTATAAAATATATCGAACATTGAATGATATCATATCAAAAACGTTATTTCTTCATTTAGCGCAGAGATTGCAAAAGTGGCAGACAAAAAAAATACTTGTCTGCCACAGTGGCAAGAAGTGAAGAAAGTTAATTTAAGACCTTGTATCCAGGTAGATATGGCAGTAGTTGACAGGACACCTTGTGTCACACACTGATCTGAATGAGCTGTCCTGATCATTTCCTTCTCTACTCACAATATCAAACAGTACACTGCTACTATGAACCCTGTCCATATGCTCTCAGCACAATATTAGAAATGTTTGTGTGCTGCTTTTTCTGTGCTCTGCATATCGATCTAACCTATTAAATCTGTGCGTGATTTATTACAGCGCCTACTAGTGGCCCCAAATCCCCACATTTCATTGCTAATGTTTTGAACTTTAACTGTGAAATAAAGTACATTTAAATAATGAAATATCCAAAATCTGGATAAGGAAAAGAGTTCATCATTGGTTCTAACAGTAGTTCAGAGGACAGCAAGGGAACCCTTGCATCTTCATAAGTAACTCATGCAGGTCAGGTGAGCAACAGTTGTTGTGAGAATTTGCACCAACCTCAGAAGAAATGTAGCAGAATAAGGAGTGAATATGGCTGTATAAATGACTAAGAGCAAAATGACCCAGTCCCACACGGCTTTGAATGGACTGTAGTGAAGGATGGTCCACTTCTGGATCCTGGGGGACTGCAGTTTATACTCTGGTAACACATCAGCACCCAGAGACATAACCTACAGGAGAGAGAGAGAGAAAGAGAGACCCGTTAGTCTGTTTATCCACTCTTTAAGCATTATATACAGCTGTATGAGGTTATTCTACAGCCCCACAATGTTTTCTATTTTTCTACACTCGTTTATTCAGGTTTTTCCTTCACCTCTGTGTTTGACTGTCGAGGACTGCAGTACCTAGAAATATGCTGTGGGGCAGCACACTGTCATGTCGAGTCAATTTTATTTGAATAGCCCAAAATCACAAATCACAAATTTGCCTCAGGGGGCTTTACAATCTGTACAGGATACGACACCCTCTGTCCTTTACAGTACGACCCTCTCATCGGATAAGGAAAAACTTAACTAAAAAAAAACTTTTAACAGGGAAAAAAATTAAAGAAACCTCAGGAAGAGTAACAGAGGAGGGATCCCCCTTCCAGGATGGACAGACGTGCAATAGATGTCGTGTCTACAGAGTAACAACATCATGAAAATACAACAAAGACAATCCATACGACAAAAAATAATACGTATAATGTGAACATATGTGAGAAGGTGGATCCAGGAGGATGTCAAGCAGCTTCCCGGCGTCGCCAAACAGATAGAGTCAGAGCAACACGACCTCCTCTCCACGCCAGATAGGTAGAGCCAGAGCAACACGACCTCCTCTCCACGCCAGATAGGTAGAGCCAGAGCAACATGACCTCCTCTCCACGTCAACCAGATAGAGCCCGAGCAACATGACGTCCTCTCCACGCCAGATAGGTAGAGTTAGAGCAACACGACCTCCTCTCCACGTCAACCAGATAGAGCCCGAGCAACATGACGTCCTCTCCACGCCAGATAGGTAGAGCCAGAGCAACACGACCTCCTCTCCACGCCAGATAGGTAGAGCCAGAGCAACATGACCTCCTCTCCACGTCAACCAGATAGAGCCCGAGCAACATGACGTCCTCTCCACGCCAGATAGGTAGAGCCAGAGCAACATGACCTCCTCTCCACGTCAACCAGATAGAGCCCGAGCAACATGACGTCCTCTCCACACCAGATAGATAGAGCCATAGCAACACGACCTCCTCTCCACCCCAGATAGATAGAGCCAGAGCAATACGACCAAACGGAGTATGCTGTTTACATGACCTATATCAAATTCATAATATTATCATAATTAGAATAGTAGTGGAATATGAATGTGTATGTAAATGTAAGCAGTGTTGCAACACACTGAGCAATGGATAAATAATCATGACAGAGTACATCTCTGAACAGAACAGAACATGTATGTAAACAAGTGTGAGTCTTACCAGCAACTACTTTTATTTCTGTACACATTCTTATCCCTGGTTACTATTTTAGCCCTGCTCACATCTATCAACCTTTGTGTCAGCAAGGTAAAAACAGCTTAATATATTTTCTCTTTGCTCCTATGACATGACATGAGGACAACTTGAAAGTGGCCAAGGTGACATTTAAAATACAGTCATCTTTTTTTACACCTGCTCTCTCATGATCTCTAACACACCACAGGCTCTACGGCTTGTCTACAGAACCGTGACCTTGTACCTTTACAACTGTGTGTGGGCTCTGATGACAGTGATTAATTACTAGATAGACCATGAAGGATATTACTAAAAATCCTGTTGAAGTTTCACAGAGCTACAATACTTTTAAGAGTACAACATGTCAACATCAGCACAAGAATAATCTAAAATAAGTTTACCAATATCTGTTGTAACACAAGTTAATTCTTTTTAAGAATTAGAAGACTCAATTAGGTAATATTAAATTAATTCAATTAAGACATATTTAAAGGTACTGTATATAACTTTTTACACGTATAAATCGTTTTTTATTGCAAATGAGGGGACAGGTTGTAACCTAACCTAAAATATGACACCTTCCGCAACTTTCTATGTTTCCTCTATCAGCCCGTAGACTGCTTTTAATGTAAAGGACTGGAAGGACACTGGGTCAGTGTCCCAGTGGATGTGACGTCATGCGCTCGCGTGTGCTTTCTCTCTTCAGCTCAGCTGAAGAAATGGAGTCCGCTAATGCAAACAAATGACCAGCCTCCACCAGCAGCTCCACCACAATTCAGACTCCAACACAAACTACATGGAAGCACCAAAACCGCAAAGTTATATCTAATGAAGCCCGTCTTGCAAAACAGGAATGTGACCGACATCGGAGGAAAACTAGTGTTGTGGGAGTGTGTGTGCATGAGCGGCGGCGAAACGAGCGAGCAGCGGAGCAGAAGAGTTAGTTTAGCTCTGAGAATATCTAGTGAATGTACAGTAGAAGTTTGTGCAGAAATAAATGCTGCAGCTCCTCAAAACCAATAGAGGTTTTCCCGTGTCTTGTTTCCTGCTGCTGAGTGAAGGGACGGGGCTCCGGAGCGAGTAACGTTATCGTCTCCGACCAAAACTACGGTGTCTCCCTTGAGCCTTCTGACCGCGGTCGGGAGGCTGAAGCAGGAAAAGTTAACACCAGTATCAACATCGGCCGGGCCTGGAGAGACCTTCGTCTGGTCAGCTAACATTACTGCCAAGCAGATGAAATATAGAGTGATATTGTGGTTTTAGCTGACGTGTGTCTCCTCACTGTTTTGATCGATGCTCGTTCATGTCTATGTAGAGCGAGCACAAGTGAGAGCAACAGGACGTTGACTTTTGTTGACTTAACGGCTACAGGTGTCGCTGTTAACAAGACATTTCTGATTCTTACATTGAGTCCCTTTAAGAAATGTTCTTAACATAAAAAAATCAAACCTTATGAAAATGATCTGGTATTGGGGCTAAATTGGGGCCTGTACTTAAAGGAGTTACTGGAAATCTAATTATTAGTGAGAACTGTTCACACAACAGAAAAAGAGCATTCATTATAGATGAATGTTCGCACCTATATGAAAGTGGGTCTGTGGTATATCAACTTAAATACACACATGTACACATGGAGACCCATGGGAAGGAGCTGTGAACAGTGTAATTAATGAGCAGCAGCATCTGAACTCCTCTGGGACCTAACATGAGCCACGTGTAGGCCTACACATCGGCAGCACCCGGGGCAAGTAGTCAAGGACTGGGTACCTTGATGGATGGAGGACTGGGAGGTGGAGATGACCCTCTTTGTAGAACCCTATTCATGCAGATGTAATGATTACGACACGGTGTTAGCTTGAGGCAATACAAAGGAAAGACTGGAGGCAAACACAAATCACCTCAGAATAGTTGGCTAAACTTACACGTTGAAAATGTAATTTTGCTTTGTTGTTGGGTGTCAGAATCGAAGGAGTATGGCTCCTGCTTCATCGCATACCTTTGAGATGACATACGGTGATTTGTAGCGCTAGCAATCTACAACATCGAAGCGTTTCAGAGATGGAGAGAAGATGTTGCTAATAGTTTAGCTAAGCCTTCTGCTAACCATAATTAGCCACCACGGCTGTTGCATCGCATCGGTGAGCTAACTGTTCACGCAGAAGGTTAAACTATTAGAGAGATGGAGAGAAAATGTTTGCTTTTTCTATGGTGTTCCTCAAGGTCTTGGTGTCTTAATTTGGTATTTTGGAGGGATTATTGATCATTTATTTTAATGAATCAATTAATCCATATTAATTTCTGATATCTGATTAGAACAACTTGACACATAGTGCTGAGCTGCATCTCAAATTAATCTTCAGGTTCCCAGCTTTCAGATGATGTACACTATTTCTATGTGACATCTACTGTTGACCTGCTATCTCCCCTAAAGACCTCCTGTACCCCCCCTAAGAAAGACAAAAACGGGTGTATTGTGGGTCAACATTGATCAATTATATAATAAACATGGAATCTATTAATGAATCAACTGCACACACACACACACACACACACACACACACGCACTCACACACAGTTCCACTCACCTCCTGAGCTACTATTGAGGAGATGCGGACAGCTCTATTCACTCTGGCTTTTCTGTGTTCGCTGTCCAAACCTGACAGGCCATCCTGAGACGCACTACTGTCCAGAACACTCAACGAAGAAGACATGGTCAACACCTGCTGCGAATGCGATTCAATCCGTCTGTCCTCTCCTCTGTCTGTCCATTTTTTGTCCTTTGTCTTCATCTTCTTCTTCTTCTTCTCTCCTTCTGCCTCAGATGTTTTACAGTTCATTTATGTTTGCATACAGTTGTTTTTACTTTGTGGTTTTATTCAGTTGCTCCTCTTCTCTCTTTGCAACCTTTCACTTTTCTTCTCCTCACACCCTCCATTTGTTTGTGCTTCTCAGTCTCCTCACTCTCCTCTTCTTTAGCTGTCCTTCAACTTTCCTTCCCCTTTATCTCTGATAGTTTGTCATTCTATCCACCCACTTCTTGTTTGCCTTGTGGAGATCATTGTATCCATCACCTCATTGCTGTTAGTTCAGTTCAAGTTTGGATCAGTGTTCTTATTTGAAGAAAAAAAAAAAAGTGAATTCCCTCGATTCACAATAGTTGAACTTATCATAAAGGGTTCTGTTGCTGTGTTTCGTTCACATTGACTTTATCCCAAAAGGTTTTTATTGCCTTGTTCTGTGATATTTGAGCATATCCCCAAAAAAAACTTTACTTTCATATGAGAAATTGGAAGACATTGTAGGTGTCGTTTTCTTGAATCTGTACAGTTCTTGTAGCAATGTTTTATCTCACTCCATGGTGTACTCTCAAGGTTTTATATCAAGACATATAACACTCCTGTGGGTCAGTTCACAGCCATACATCGTGAGATTTACCTTCCAGTTCCCTTCAGCACCCCTTCACATCACTCGCGGAATCATTTCAACAAAAGCATCTGGTGTTGCTAAGCCTCCCGGTGATGCTCCAAAGACAAGAGTGCAGAGTGGGGAGCGTAAACAAAGTCGTCCCAGAAGTGATCAATAAGTCCAGTAGTCTTCAGTAGTTGGTTTGACAGAGTAGAAGTTGCAAGTAAAACTCTTCCAGCAGCAGTTGAGGTAGTTCTCTTTGCTTGTTGCAGGATTATTTCAGTTGACAGCTTCCTCTTTCTCTCTCTCTGTCTCTTTTTCTCTGGGATCACTGAGTCAGTTATGTCATCTCTAGGCAGACAAATGTCTCTTCTTTTCTCCCACCTCTCCTTCCTTTTCCTTTTAGTCTGTGATCTCTGAGCTATAGTTATAGTAGTACTCCTCAGCACTTTCAGTCCCACACACTGGTCCATGCTGCCTCTCTCATCCCATCACTCCCTCTTTCCCCTCCCCCTTTTGTCCTCCCTTTCTTTCCCCCTCCTCTCTCCACCATCATGTACAGTGATGCAGCATTTACATTCTATAAGACAAATGGTAGATATATTTCACACAACAAAAAGCTGTTGACTTTTTAGTCAGAAAGGTTTCACCTCTCCAACAAGAAGATACATCAGGTCATTTTGTCAGCTCACAACAATGTGCTTGTTTATGGTTTATGGTTGAAATAGAAATATTGGGTTTGCTGTAAATCTTGACTCGACCATAATCAATCATAAATCAGGGGAAAAGGGGTGTGTTGGCTGAGTTTAAAGGGTAACTTTGGTATTTCTCAACCTGGACCCTATTTGTTATGTTTTTGTGTCTAAATGTCAAATGGGGACAACAATTTCTGAAATTGGTCCAGTATTGAGGGATAATGCTGTAACCAGCAGCTGCTTTATTAGAATCATCATATACCAGCCCAGTTACACAGCAGTTCGTTAAATAGTCACGAAATTTAATGTATTGATTTGTGTACATAGACAGGAATTTTAAAAAAAAAGTTGTGATGATCAGCACGAAATCAAATCGAATTGAAGTTCTATGCGAATGTGCAGAGACATTTGAGAAACTGCCGAGTTGTCTTTGAGCAGTCTTGTCTCTTCTGCCAAAGAAAGAGACCTCTGGCATTGCACTGTGCGGATTTTTAAATGTATTCTAAGGTCGTTTTCACATTAGGTACGATTGATCCGTACTCTGCCCAAGTACGACTGCCCCCCCTCTCCGTTCAGCTTTCACATTAGTAAAGTTGTTCCGTACCGAAGTATACTTGCGCCATCATCCAAGTGTATTTGTTTATGTTGAGATCAGCTGTTCTAGTGGCAGAGCATCGTAAAACACTTCATTCAAACTTGACAGAAACAAAATAAAGCTCACCAAAACCGTTGTCGTTAGTCTTTCCAACAATCACCAACTCTGGTTTGGCTGAAACAAACTCTTATTTCACTGAGTTTGATGTGAAAATATGTCGACTCTACACGTTGATCCGTACTCCAAACCACCTTTTAAAGTGGACTCGGGTACGGATCGACGAACTGTGCCCAAGTACGGTACGGAGCGCTGACACTAATAAATCAAACTGGACAAGTGGACTCGGATACGGGCCCTGGCCTGGCCAATAGACTCTGGCTAATAGACTCAAGAACTGCTTGCGATCAATTGTACACAAAGACCAAACATACTGTGTACCAGGTTGCTCAACATTGGACAGTCTCCACTTACTACGGGATGTGATGGACTTGGCTGGACTGTTAAATGTAAATTTGGTCTGCTAGCCCTTGATCAAGAACAGTTGTTTCACAAGGTGGATCATGGGTACCTGTTTAAAACATTGTCTGCTTCTGGTTGTGGGGAAAACTTTATTGCAGGGGTCAAATGTTGTAAACTGGGCCTTATGTTTAGTTAGGGTAGGGGTGGGCTGAGTAGGTCTGTAGAGGTGGGGCGGGGTGTCCGGCAGGGGGGGGGGGCTCTTTCTGGCCATTGAACCATTGCTAGCGTTGCTGCGTAAGAGGTTTCAGGGGGTCAGACTAGAAGAGTTGGGTTTTAATACCCCAGTTTTAGTTTTACTCGTATGCGGATGATATCTGTCCTAGTAGAAGATAGGCAGGATGTACAGGCTTTGGAGAGTAGCTTTCAGTTATATGAGATACAGTTACAGATACTTGATTTTTTTCTTTTTTGTCAGAGCATTTGATTTATTGATTGCTGTCGGGATGTAAAGATCATTTTTAGCAATTATAACAAAAAATGCTTCTAAAATAAATTCTAGCTTTAAGAAAAAGCAAAACCTTCACTGTCAATATGTTTCATTATTTTTCTTACAGTATCCGCTCTTAAAGCACGTTAATCAATCATAAAGCTAATAGGGTTGCAGTATGTAAACGTCAGTCCTCGTTGTCAAAGTCCTGTGCTCTGTACGCCCATCTATGCACTCCACTTCACAAGTCCTGAAATGGTTTAAAACTGTTTTTTGCTACTGAACATAATCCAGCAGGCATTAACGTTTCCTCCAGAATGTATTTTGATAAGCAAATCATTGATTTCCATGACTTTGTTTATTTTCCTTTATAGTTCAGCTCTTGTGTTAATTTAATGGAGTTTAATGGATAAACTGTTGGATCATTAGTCAAGATTTATCTTTATTTGACTGGCTATACTACATGTACTGTAGCTACTTTTCCATTCAAACGTCCGACAGCTGCGTGACAGTAAATGACAAAGACCCAATACTTAAAACCCTAAGAACTCTTCTTAAAAGTCCCATATTATGCTCATTTTCAGGTTGATACTTGTATTTTGTGTTTCTAATAGAACATGTTTACATGCTGTAATAATCAAAAAACACATTATTTTCCTCATACTGTCTGTCTAAATATACCTGTATTCACCCTCTGTCTGAAACGCTCCGTTTTACTGCATTTCAATGGAATTGCAACGGAATTGCGTTGCTAGGCAACAGTTTGGGTCCATGTTTACTTCCTGTCAGCTGATGTCATTCAAATACACTGCAACAGGAAATAAACTCGGACACATTTTGAATGTTTACGTTTAAAACTGTGTAATGATCTAAATATTGTATATTTGTGACATCACAAATGGACAGAAATCCTAACGGCTTGTTTCAAACGTGCAATTTCTGAACACGGGCTGTGTGTATTTCTCCGTATATTGAGCGTTTTGATAGTTTAACAGTATTCATAAAGCACTTAAACCTGCTTTATAATATACAATACCTGAAAATCTCACTTTGTACAATATGGGACCTTTAAGTATCATGTTTTTGACCCAGGAGAAGTGGCACAATGCCCAACACCCTGAAGGGGTGAATTCACAAAAGGATTGTGCAGATTTTTGCCTCCGCTACACCTGCACAAAGCAGACAAAAATAAACTGTGTAATTCTCAAAGCACCCACAAAGGGTGAAATGCACCCATAACTAAACTGCCAAGCAAATACTGTAGCGTCTCAGTGCTCCTGTACTATTTGCACGTATTTAAATTTGGTAATATGCAGACATTTGTCAGAAAAATCATACCCTTTCTATGAAAATTAGCCTTATTGCAAAAAACAGTACAAATCACAAAGATCAGCGCTGATATCCACACACAGTTACAGCTAGCGTCTTCAGAGAGTTGGTGGTAACTGAAGCACAGTTATAAGAGGTGTTGCTCAAACTCATCTATTTTGGGATGCAGTGACAGCAGTTTCATGAAAACTAAATAACGAATAATGCTCCCCTACATGTCATTTTTGAAAATACATACATGGAAAATAATCAATGAAGTTACGCTGCTGTGTCTTGTACTGTACATTTGCACAGCATCTCTCTTTAGGAGGAGATGCACTTACTTTTTCTGCTGAAAGTATTGAAAAAACTTGAGTTTATTTTAAAGAACCAGGGTTACAGAGTCCCATTGAGTTTCACATGTGGCTGACAGTGATGGTAAACTGTAGTGACGCTGATGGTGTGCATTAACAGGTATTTTTGGACAAGGTCCTCTGCAGAGCCTCAAGCCTCCATATGTGCCCTCCTAATTATAGCTAACAATAGCCTATCCAATCAACACACACACACACACACACACACACACACACACACACACACACACACACACACACACACACACACACACACACACACACACACACACACTCAGGGACAGTGTTAAGGGCAGTCACCTGCATTGTTTCCACAACGACATCATTATCTCTGACTTTGTCCCTTCTCTCTCTCATGGAGGAAGAAAGAGAGACAAATGATATCAGAGACGAAGGATCAAACCATTAACAATCCATTGGTCAGCTCCTTATTTTTATCCCGGATGGCATTCTCATTGTGTGAATAGGAAAAGGGGAAAACAAATAAGGAGGGAAGTAGAAAAAAAAGAGAAAACTACAAAAAAATGTTTAAATTGTTGATCAGTTTGTAAAAAAAATTATGTAAAATATAAATTCACTGTTTGTTGCAGTTTTTTTTCACTATATTACAATGGCAGTAGATATACTATGAGACATCAGTGGGACATTAAATAAATGCTACAAATACCCAGACTGTCTAAGCAGTACTATGAGAGTATATTACTGTAGGATTCGATTGTCCTCCACAGAATCAGAGGACATGTCATCTAAATGCTCCTGGCCACGGCAAATTAACTATACGGTTATCAGCGGCTGCCCCCCTCATTAATCATCTAGTCCAGGATCTGCCCCACAACAGAAATGTCTCCCATGTACCTCAGTGCCCTCCAACTGAAATAGCTGAGGGGTCGGGGGACAGTGACAAAGATGCTGTCCCTTTACACCTGTCATGGAGCTGGAACATGAATGCTGTTTGATACTCTGTCTCCAATTATCAAACTCTTTCATGTATAAAAAAATGTATAAAATGAACGTTATTGTAATGTTGCTGTAAGGACATTTAGTAAGAACAAGTGATAACAACCATAACAAATAAACATGTTACAGATTAAAATCTTAACGACTATATGTCATTTTGTGTACCTGTTTCTATGTATTACATACTCTGATGTATAAAATTCATAGAGGTTTATTTTTTTATTTTTTTATTTGGGAGAATCAAAAGTGACCGTAGTTGCAGAAACACCCGTGAAGAAGGTGTTGTCATTTTACCTGGTCCTTACATGCCGAGTTCCTGGCAACGCTGAACATCAGTCATACTTAACGATATTATATTGCTTTTCACTTACATTCATACTCCACCACAAATAATATTATCTGAGTATAAGATGGATAATAATCTATTTATCAGTCCAAAGGTGAACAGCCTATTTCCTGCGAGGAGCATGGAGTTCATAGTTTACAAGCCAACAGTGTGTGTGTGTGTGTGTGTGTGTGTGTGTGTGTGTGTGTGTGTGTGTGTGTGTGTGTGTGTTCAGCAGAGATTCTGTGTTTAGATGAACACAGTTTCTGCCTCGTCCACACAAACACATACAGTATTCACACACAGACAGGAACAACCATGAACCATCTTGATTAATCACCTCAACCAGCGGGTCATAAAACAAAAAACATCTAGATAACAGGAGGAGGAGGAGGAGGAGGAGGAAGGGAGATAAAGGGGAACTCTGAGGAGGATAAAGACATGAAGAAAGGAGGTGAATGTAGAGAACTAATGTGAGCTGCTGTGTCTGCAGTGTGTGAGAGTGTGTGACTATAGTGTTGATGGAATGGGCGCACAGCTGGTAAATCGGGGAACCCCTGGTTACACACATGAACGCACACACGCACGCAAACACACATAGGGTGATATCACCAACATATCAGTGCAGTTGAGCAAGTGGACTTGGTTTTAAAGATAAGAACAATCATTAGTTTGCTTGTCATGCCATGGTTAATTATATCTTAATGCAATGTATTTTTGATTTTCCCAGTAAGAGACACATTTAGTCTGCAGGCTAAACCTCTAACTAAAGGCGAGCTCATCTTAACAGATGCATCAGATACTGAGCCTGATGCAGACATGTTTGATGAGCTGATAAAGTCGTGTGTCCTGAACTTCAAGGTTGGACACCGCCAGTAGCGCCACAGACAATAACCTTATAGTTTTAGGTTAATAAATTATACCCAAATTCACGAATATGTAGGATATCCATATAAAGACATTCCTGAAATCATATTTTCAGCAAATTGCCATCATTGCTACTAGCTGGTCTAACCAGCTGGTAGCCAACGAGCTGACTCTGGAGGTTGTCCAGCCAACCTGGTCAATAGCCTTCTAGCTACTGCAGTGTTGCCTCGCTAGTTCAAAACGTCATTATTAGCCAGAAAGGAATATGAATATTGAAAAGAATGAGAAAAATGTTTGCACTATGACAAACTGGCGCAAAATTGTATGTCAAACCACCCATTATACACTTTCAAAATTAATTGAATTTAATTAATTAATTCAAGTTTATTAGAGATTAATGACTTGAACAACTTGATACACTGCTCAAATTAATCTTCAGGTTCCCAGCTTTTAGATGATGTACACCACTTCTATGTGACATCTACTGCGGACCTGCTATCTCCCCTAAAGACCCTGTATCATAATTTATGTTCATTTTTTTTTTATTGATTTACTTATACATTACATATATCTTTTGTACTTAGGAATGTTTTTTATATTGCCCTGTCAAAATATAGTATAATTAGATAGCGCCTTGACGTGAATGTTCTTTAGTGCACCTTACTTGTTTGTTCGTTGAAATACTGGAGGAGTTATGTTGAAAACTCAATAAATACACTTGTTTAAAGAATGCACTTGAGCACACAGACAAATATGGATGCCACTGGATGAACTGCTGGTCCGTCTAGTTTAGAACAGCATCATTAAGGCACCTCTACTAACCTGGGTGACTTTCTCAGTGACATGGTGTGTTCTGTCCATCAGTTTGCAGGGAGGTCTGATTTCACCAGGAGGTAATGCCACAAAGGCGTCTGTCTTTGTGTCCAGTAGGCTCTGGATCATCTGCTGCATATGCACAAAGCACACACACAAAACATTGACTGCAAAAAAAAATATTTGCTTGATAACATTTACATTTTACTGTGCATTTAAGTCAGAGAATTTCACCAGTGCAACAAAAAAGAGCTTCAATGTGCATAAACAATAACTCTAACATTACCAGCAACCAAAAGATAGTGAGGTCAAAGGTCAGAGCCTGTGACAACATAGGAAATATTATTTTAGAGTATCATTCAGTGAGAAAAAGGTGATAATGAGATTTTACAGGCTGAAGAGGAGAGGTCAAAAACCACAGGCCACCCACTCAGCCGGCCTCTTTTACTATCTGAGCAACAACTTGATCATGTTTAACTGTCAAACAACCCTACATCTTAGACAACAGACCTTTTTTACAGCCGACGTCATCAAAAAATATGCGCATATGTTGGCAACGGAAATGGCGTTTTGCCCCAGTCATCCAGACGAATTGACTTTCAGCCGAAAGCGGCAGTGGTTGCTCGTAGTAACTTACGTAAATGGTCAGCGTAGATAACAAACACAGTACGTATTTTAAATTGATTGAAGGCTTTTACGATGACACCTACATATTCTGTTCCTGTTTACCACAGCTGCCGTCACTATGAGTAACCACGACGCATTGTCACCAGTTAACACGGTCACTCGTTAAACCGTAACAACTCTATATGGTTGCAAGCTATTAAACGTGTTGACTAAAACTGGACTGAGGAGACGATAAAAAATGCTACCGTTTGTAGCGACAATTCTAATACTCAATAAACTCAGAACTCTGAGTCCGTGTCACGGTATTTGATGTTCTGTGCATGACCACAGATAACATAGTTAACATCTTGTATGCTCATAATTTCTCGCTGGTGTAACATTCAACACATTCTAACTCCCAACTCTTCAAATAGCGCCGCTTGGTCAGCGCCCCTCGGCATCGGAAACCGACACACGGGCGGACCAGGGAAGGCGTGTCGATATACGCTCGTTACATGCATAGTGTACTTTCAAAATAAACTTCTGTTTTCACAGGAAGTTAGGTTTAGGCAACACAACCATGGTTGACGTTAACTTCACTGACTGACGATACCGACTAGTCATGTGACTAAAGACTGACGTGATAAAATAAGTCAATGTTACTTTTACTTTCACACGGGACATTCACAGCGGTCTCCTGGTTGAAAGTCTTGTGTTTGTTTGGGAGTGAGAACGGGTTGTAAGATAAGATAAGATGGACCTTTATTAATCCCCGGAGGGAAATTCAGGTGTCAAAGCAGCAACATCAGCAAACAGAGTGAATCACAGGAGAGGTAAAGGTATACAAAAATTCTAAAGACAATAATAGAGATATAAAAGATACAGAGTGAATGGGTGAACATAGTGTGTACAGTCCGTCAATAAATAAATAAATGTAGTATGTACAATAAATAAATAAATAAATAAATGTAATATGTACATATGTGCAGTCAGCAATAACTGACTGCACAATTGTAACGTTACACGCTAGGTTTCTCCACCAAATACGTGTATATATCTGGCCGCTTAATTTTGGGCCACTTGCTAATGTCCTCTACCCACTCAGTAATAAAGTCAGTCAACATCTGTCCACTTGGTTTAGGTTGCATTCGCGATCTTTGTTGGTTAATGCCCTTCAATAGCTTGACCATCTATTGCACTCCGCCATACTTCCGTTGCCAAATTGCATGCGCGCACTTACGTACGTCATCATGGTTTACAAACTGTAAAAGGGTCTATAGAACCCCAATTTAGGAAGACTGATGTTATACTAAACTCTGTAACAACAAAAACTGTATGAACAAAATGTAACATAGGGGAGTCCACTGTGTGAAACGGTGATTCAGATATTAATACCGCGATAATTTGCTGCTTTTTGCATGTTGCAATTTTGCAACATTTTATTTTCACAGCTATTTTTTTCAGTTCCCTTATATGTTGAAACATCTTGTAAACAGTAGAGTACAGGGTGTGTGTGTGTGTTTCTGTGTGTGTTACCTGGCTGTTGGTCCGGCAGTGTGAATCAGTGTCTGATGTCCCAGCTGGCCCACTGCTCTTTCTAATGGTTAACATACCAGCTGAAGGACAGGACAGGACAGGACAGGACAGGAGACAACTGTTGTTGCATTGGCTCAGTATATCAAAGCCAAATAAAATGGAAACTCTAATAAAAAATAAAACTACTGATTACCACAAGTGGTACTACCAACAACAGAATGTGTGATCAATGTTTTGGGTCTGAAAGCCTCCAACTTTGAGACTACAGCAGGGTTTCCTCTGCTCACTGTCTAAACAAGCTAAATAGCTTTCACTTTTGGCAATTTGTATTCTGGCATGAGTCTGTCAGGCCTTTGATTAAGAATGGTTATTGTTTTATTATTTCATTCACTTATTATATTTGCTTTAAGTTGTAGAATTGTATTACATTTCATTGTTCTTTTATTAATCATTTATTTTATTGTATTTAATTTGTAGAAGTTAATTCTATTCTATTGTTATTTTAATAATAACTTATTTCACTGTATTTAATTTGTTTAATGTTGTTTTATTTTATTGTAATTTTATTAATCACTTATCTTGTTGTATTTCATTTAAATTATTTTATTTTTTTGTTATTTTATTTATCACTTATTTTATTGTATTTAGTTTGTATACATTTATTATATTTTATTGTTATTTTATTAATTACTTATTTTTTTGTATTTCATTTGAATTATTTAATTTAATTTTTTTGTTAATTTATTAATCACTTATTTTATTGTATTTAATTTCTATAAATGTATTCTATTCTATTGTTATTTTATTAATCACTTATTTTATTGTATTTTATTTGTATAATTTTATTCTATTCTATTGTTATTTTATTAATTACTTATTTTGTTTTGTTTAATTTGAATTATTTAATTTAATTTTTTTGTTATTTTATTAATCACCTATTTTATTGTATTTCATTTGTATACATTTATTCTATTTTATTGTTATTTTATCAATCTAGTTTTTACTTCACACGGTTGTACTACTATTGCTGATATTATAGCTTTAAATTTAATTTTATTACATTCTTATCATTTATTGTCTCACGTGCATTGGTCATATTATTGCCATGGTTACTTCCAGTTTAACACACAGTACCTTCTGCACTCATTTCAGAATGGTGGATAAACCAGAACTAAACATGACATCTTTTATTATTATATAACATAGTTATTTTTTATACAAAGAGCTTGTTTTTATTATTTCATTCATTTATCTAAGGTTGAAAACCATGAAGGTATTTCTTACATCACGTGACAACATATAAACTGCAGGTCAACAGTACAAGTAGCCTGGCGCACATGTAGAATACATGTTTGAGCTATAGTGCCCTCTGCTGCTTGGATGAAGACAGATTCACAAGATCCTTTCTTCTCTCTATTAGCTGCTAGAACATTGCACAAAGGATAAAAAATGGAAATGATTGTAGGATATATATGTAAAAGCAATACTGTATGTTTATACACATATTACATCAATAGGTTAGTACTGTGCTTTTTATGGTAGAGTCAGTACCAGTGAGCAGAAGCTCCGATGTTCCTTCTATCGGTACTTTATTTTTTAAGTGGCTTCTTCTGGGACATTTCACATGGTCATCCCTGGGATCAGGAGTTGAAATCTTTATTTCATTTATTGAATATTCAGGAGATAAGGAGCAAAATGGTTCTCATGTATAGAGAAAAATGCAACACAGTCTCATGGCAGTTCGTGAAATAGTCAGGGAATTTAATCTATTTGATTCGTGTACATAGACACAAATTTCCCTTTTTTTTGTGACGCTCAGATCGACTTTTAAGAAAAAAAAATTGTGTTTTCCTACGAATGTCCAGCATGTGTCAATTTCCGCTCCAGTCTTTTTTAAATAAAACTACTTAGTTAGGTTCAGGAAAATATCGACTTGGTTAGGATTAGGTAACAATCTACTTAATGAGCTTTAGGAAAAGATCATTGTTTGAGTTTAAATAACTCCGGAAGTGCTGTAACTTAAGTATGGAAGTTATGTGACAAATAAATCAACTTTGACTTTCACACGGGACATAAACACTGGTCTCCTGGTGACAGTCCTGTTTTTTAACCCACCCATCCGTCCCGACCTCCTCCCTATGCGGCATTTGCCGCTCTCTATACTTCCCGATTCACAATTAAGCGGGTTACATACGAATTGATTTTGTGATGACCATCACAAAAAGTGATGAAAGTGGAATTTGTGTCTATGTATTCGAAACAATACATTACATTTTGTGACTATTTCACAAATTGCTGTGCGAATGGTCTGAAAAATGATCAGTTGACCATTTTGATACATACGTATATGGTGTAAAGAAAAGTTACAAACTTATTGCCTCATAAAGAATAACAACAGTATAGAACTTTGTGTGAAGTATAATTTCAACAAAACACTTAGATCCCTATGTGCACAGTTACGCTCAGGAACATTACCATTAGCCCAAGAGACCGGCACTCCAGAGGAGGACAGACTGTGTTTGTTGTGTGAGCTAGGTGAAATTGAAAATGTGGGACATAAGTTGTACTTCTTAGTAAAATGACCTCTATTTATGTTGATTTCCTTTAGCTAGATGACTGTGAGTTGAGTTGTAGCGGGCTCTAAAGCGGGTTTTAAAACTAGAGTTAAGATACTGGTATCATATGAAACTAAGCTAATGAATCCATTGGTACCAACCATGTCATACTAGTTTGTCATGAAGGAGGCTAAATAACGCTCCAAACTTACGCTAAATTTTGGCGAGGAGAAACTGGCATGGCCATTTTCAAAGGGGTCCCTTGACCTCTGACCTCCAGATATGTGAATGTAAATGGGTTCTATGGGTACCCACGAGTCTCCCCTTTACAGACATGCCCACTTTATGATAATCACATGTAGTTCGGGTCAAGTCATATTCAAGTCAGCACACTGACACACTGACAGCTGTTGTTGCCTGTTGGGCTGCAGTTTGCCATGTTATGATTGGAGCATATTTTTTTATGCTAAATGCAGTACCTGTGAGGGTTTCTGGATCAATATCTGTCATTGTTTTGTGTTGTTAATTGATTTACAATAATAAATATATATATACGTATATATATACATTTGTGTAAAGCAGCATATTTGCCCACTCCCACGCAGATAAGAGTGTTAAATACTTGACAAATCTCCCTTTAAGGTATATTTTGAACATGTATAAAATGTGTGATTAATCGCGATTAACTATGGGGGTGTGGCTCTTTATGTCGAAAAAAAATAAATCATCAATCATCAATCTTCTGTACTGCATATGGTGTATCATTTCTGCTACAAATAACATATTTACAATGTGGATATTTTAAATGAGCCACCTTTGACCGGAAGAATTTTTTTTTAGTTTTAGTAGATTTTTTATTAATTTCACTTCTTTTTTTTTTTTAAAGTTATTTTTTTGGGGGCATTTTTCCATTTTATTGAGAGGACAGTGGATAGAGTCTTGGAAAGGGGGGAGAGAGAGAGTGGATGCGGAAAGGGCCACAGGCCGGATTCGAACCCGGGCCGCCGCGGTCAGGACCAAGCCTTGTTACATGGGCGCCCGCTCTACCGACTGAGCTAACCCAGGCGCCCTAATTTCACTTCTTTTGAAATAATAACACAGCAGTGCTTCTTTTGAAAGACATTTAGATGGTCAGATTGTATATTAAAGTATTTGTTTGGGTTTATTATTGTCAGACGGAGGAGACAGGAGCGGGGCTGAACTGGGTCGAATAGAGTGTTATGCTCACCAGTACAGCTGTGTCTCAGCTGCAGCCTCTTTTCCCAGTAAGTCTGGCCACACTTGATAGCATCCACTGAGGAGGAATGTTTTAACTTCCTACGGCTGCTTGAGGGATGCTTGCTGTGGAAAGGACGGTCATCTTCATCTCGGCCTCTTCCTCTCTCCTCTCTCCTAGACAGAACGTACATTTGTAAACTGGGCGTCAGACCTCAGAACTTTTTGACACTAAAAGGAGGTCCAGCCCACAAAACAGTACCAAGAACATCTGTTTGACCCCCCCCCCCCACAGATTTTGGTCGCACCGCAATCACAATAACATTAAACAATAGAAAATGAAGAGAGTGAATGACCTTGGTGGAGCATGTGAGGAGGCGAGGGGCATGGCTAGTGTTGGGGGGGCTGAGGCTGGAGCCGGGGGCAGGCCTGTGTGGAGCTCCATCCCTCTTCTCCCTCCTCCGCATCCTCCTCCTACTCCTCCTCCTCCTCCTGCACTTGTATCCACGAGCAGCCCACACACATCCCCTCCTTCTCTTCTCTTTCTGTCTCCCTCGCTCCTTCGCCTGAGTGCCACCAAGCTCCCCCTCTCTCCTCCTCTTCCCCCTACTCTCAGCCGACCATCCTCCTCTTCCTCCTCCTCCCTTTCTTGGTCCCACAGTAGTAGTCCAGCTCCTGCCTCCTCCAGCTGCTGTCTCTCTGGGAGGGACAGCAGTTTGTCCAGGGCCACGGACTCGTGTCCAAGGGGAGGGAGGTCGACGCGCGGAGCACCCAGCTCCGTGTCCTGCGACAGGACACCCGTACCGGGGGTGAGGGAGCGGAGGAGGAGGCGCAGACGCTGCCGCCGAGCTGGATAGAGAAATACAGTTTAGAAACATACACCACTGAAGCACTATGAAAACTGAAAGTTTTAAAATCTTAATTATTTCACTTAATACTGGTGAAATGCTTGAATATTCTTAATTACACTTGTGTTTAATCAAACTACCATAAAGTGACTGACACAGTTAACCTGGGGAAGCCCAGTTGCCAGGAAAAATTGTTGGTGTTGTATGTTTCTGCAAACCACGGATACATTGAATGTCAATTTGTTTTTTTTGGAGGGGGGGGGGGGTTACCAACTGTCGGAGCAACTGACGTAGCATATCAAGCGACCGGCATTGAAAGTTACGTGGTATAACAACGAGTATAACAAGCGAAAAAGAGCGGGCGTGTCAAACAAACACAGGACGTTCACCCAGGTGACCGCTGTTTGTGTCCTGTGTGAAACCAAAACTAAATGTTGACTTTATGCTTATTATGTAACGTTGTTTCATAACGTTACATAAGAAAGTCTGCTACGGGTGGTTGTTATTTATTCACGCTAGTTACATTGTTACGGTTGTTACGTTACGTTGTTACATTACGTTGTTACATTACGTTGTTACGTTAGGTTATGTTGTCACGCTACGTTGTCACACTACGTTGTCACGCTACGTTGTCTCACGCTGCGTTGTCTCACGCTGCGTTGTCTCACGCTGCGTTGTCTCACGCTGCGTTGTCTCACGCTGCTTTGTCTCACGCTGCGTTGTCTCACGCTGCGTTGTCTCACGCTGCGTTGTCTCACGCTACGTTGTCTCACGCTACGTTGTCTCACGCTACTTTGTCTCACGCTACTTTGTCTCACGCTACGTTGCGTTGTCACGCTACGTTGTCACGTTACATTGTCTCACGCTACGTTGTCTCACGCTGCATTCTCACGCTGCGTTCTCACGCTGCGTTCTCACGATACGTTGTCTCACGCTACTTTGTTACGCTACGTTGTCACGCTAGGTTGTCTCACGCTACGTTGTCTCACGCTGCATTCTCACGCTGCGTTGTTACGCTACGTTGTTACGCTACGTTGTTACGCTACGTTGTTACGTTACGTTGTTACGTTGTTACCTTGTTTTATTTTAACACGAACCATGATGTATTTTCTAACCTTAAACCCGCAGTAGACAGAATGTTTTTGGCATCATTGGGCAAAAATTCCATAATAACCTTCAGCATATTGTAATTCAAATGTTCTGAGAGAAAACTAGACTTCTGCTCCTCCTCATGGCTCTGTTTTCAGACTTTAAAAAATCGAGTCCGTGACGGGAGACTTTGACCAATCACAGGTCATTTCAGAGAGAGAGCGTTCCTATTGGCTGTTCATTCAACGGAGGCAGCTGTCAATCACTCGCAAATTCCGATCAAACGGTCAAACTAGGCAGCGCTGATCAAATATGAATCAATATTCTGTTACGTTTATACCTATTTCTCTCCTCAAATGTTTTCAGAATCATCTTGTAGTGTACTGTTTAGCTGTAAAATTAGAAAGTTTGCTCCGGCTGGTGGGCGATGCTTGATTTTTCTTCAACAGATCTCAACATGGCTGACCATTTTTTTTTTTATTTGACCTCACTGTATAAAATGACTTGTGGTGACCTCTAGGATAATCACAGCCTCATGAAACTTTACAACCACAAACTAGTAATCTAGAGCATTAAAAAAAAAATGACATCTACTGTTGACCTGCTATCTCCACATAAAGGCCCCCTGTACCCCCCTAAAAAGACAAAAACTGGTCCATGTGGGACTCTACATCTGTAACACAAGAGTTAATTTAATACTTAGAATGCAGTCATTTTCTATACATAACATGATCATGAGATTCATTTGTAATAAAAGTTTATTTGGCTTTCAAAATAATAAATAAAATCAATCAAAATCTACCAAGAACATACGTAGATAAGTTGTAGTGAGTGTTTAAGAATCAGTGTGTGTGTGTGTGTGTGTGTGTGTGTGTGTGTGTGTGTGTGTGTGTGTGTGTGTCATTCATATATCAGTATGTGTGAATGAACAGTATAAATGAAACATACCCAGGGTCAGCCAGGGGATATTTAGCACTCTGTTGAGCTCTCTGGCTGGGGAGCTGTTGATTGGTTTGGGGTCAGTGGGAAGCTCAAAGTTGAGAATGAACATGATGACCAGGCCACCTTCATTCTTCACTGGAACCACGTCTATTGTGCAGTGGAAACACACTTCTGCAGCGACAGAGACACACACAAGAGGAGAATGACAGTCCCTTTCCCGTTTCACAGGAGATGGGATCACCCTCTGTTTGGGAAGAAAGAAGGTAGTAGATCCATGTAATTCTGAAGAATTCCTCTGGATGGTGCTATCAGACAGAACATCTGTGCGTATACACTCATGGACATTTGCATCATTTTAAAACAGTTTATACCTCAGTGAGTTGACGTCTTTTTGAATTTCTGTCAGCCTGCTTCTCCATTATTTAAATCTTCCCGATGACGGTCAGTCTACTGATTCACCTGACACTAAAAAGTCAACATATTTTCTAGACAACAATCAGCTTTACATACTGTATATTCAATTAAATCAGCCGATTAAACTGTTGTCAAACTATTAAATAAGCGTTATCGGTCGCTATAAGTCACTCCATAGATGTGGGTCAATAGGGGCCAACTACACCGACTAGTAGGTTTTATCATCTATTCACATGGTAGATCACCGAAAGAAGGTATAAAAGAAAATAACAGTCTGGTCGTTGAAGCTTCCTTGATTCTTCTCCATCCTCCCTTCTACCCCGGTGGTGCGGCGAAAACGCAAGTCATCCCATTCATTTTAAATGGCTATAGTGTGTTTGAGCTGCGGCTGTAGGGGATGACGAAAAAAAGGTTTGGTTTGTGGTGGAATGTAAAAACAGAATCCACTTTTGGAGAAACGTTTAGTGTAACATAGTTATTAGTTTTTGAATCATACAGAAAACAAACTATTGACAAGATAATAAATGGATGATTTTATGTCATAATTTCTTCTACATATCTTTAATTTAGTTCAAAACAGAAAATGTTATGTATACAGACTGTCCTTTGTCTTTTATTGAAACAGGATTTAATGATGGACCAACAGGCAGAGCACGTGTGTGTGTGTGTGTGTGTGTGTGTGTGTGTGTGTGTGTGTGTGTGTGTGTGTTTGTGTGCGTGTGCGTGTGTGTGTGTGTAGGACAGAGACATGAGAGGGGGTTAGTGTTAGGGTTAGATTGACAGCCAGGATGGATTAATATAGCTACATGCTAACTTATTCTACCTTAATGATATCACAATGACACTGCTGGAAGACCATCTGCTATAGAGCGCACACACACACACACAGACACAGACACACACACACACACACACACACACACACACACACACACACACACACACATTTAATAGCCAGGCATGCTTCCAAAATGATAATCCATTGAGACTAAATCTTTAACTGTTCCAACCTTAGGAGGATGGTCTCCAAAATCACATGCTTCGTTGATCCATCCAAAAAGATTTTGCGGCTCTGTAACAACATCGCGCTTCTTTTTTGTTTGCTTCTGACAGATAAAGGTTTGAATTCATGCAGCCATAAGGGTCCTTGTGGTTGCATGAATAGCATTGAAAATTATGAAAAGCATAAACACAGGTCTTTTTAGTCATTTTAACAAATGAACAATGCTGGTGATTTTCTGGTTGGGATAGGTTCTCTCTGCAGCCAGAGAACATCTGCAGAGACTGTGGATTAATCTATTTACACTTCAATTACGTTAATTTATTACATGTCTGTGTCGAATACTCAATTCTGATTGATCAATCAAGGCGTTCTGCGGTCTGTAATTTCTCTATAACAGACCTTTGCTATGTATAACAGACCGTTGCTATGTATAACAGACCGTTGCTATGGGCGCAGCTCTGATATCGGACTCTGGCGGACTGTTTTTGTGTTAAAATATTGATTTCTTCAGTAAGTAGCCGTGTAATAAGCGGTATAACGTACAACGAGCGGGTCATTGTTGTGAAAGAATCCCCTTCAGGGCGCTGAGAGACCACACGCAGCATCGCCCTGTCGGGGTTTCTTTCACAACAATGAACGGCTCGCTGTACATTACATTATCCCTTACTGAGTTAATGTTACAATATGTTCCTAAAGTTAACCATGGAGAGAATGTGTGTGTGTGTGTGTGTGTGTGTGGCCTGTTTGATGGTTCAGACTTCAGGCTAGAATTAGGTTTAGGTTAGGGTCAGGGTTGGGGTCAGGCATTTAGTTGTGATGGTTAAGGTTAGAGTAAGGGGCTAGGGAATGCATTATGTCAATGAGTGTCCTCACAAAGATAGAAATACAGGGGTGTGTGTGTGTGTTGAGGTCATAGTGAAGGTCGGTGCCGGTCTTTAGGGACAGTGAGAAATAGGATCATAGTTTTCATTAGAGCATAAGTACCATATCAGCCAAAAGAAATGATAAACAACGGATTAGAGATTAATGGAAAAAGCCAAAAGATTATGCAGTCCTCACACACACACACACACACACACACACACACACACACACACACACACCGCACTCTTCCTTCCTGTCATTCTACCACAACCTCCCCTCCAGTTTCTTTCTTCCCCCTCTGCTTCTCTGCATAGAGCATATATCATGAATCACATACCTATTTATTTTCATAATTCTTTGTGTGTTTGAACTAAAACTTGAGGTCATCTCAGCAAAGCTGTGTGCTCACAAAGTAGAAACTCCTCTGTAACTTGTGGTTTTTCAGTCAATCTCATCCAGTGTGCCACAGGGAATATATATGATCTTCATACCACCACATCTTCCAGGGGTTACATCTAAAAACATAACGCCCACATTTTGTTCCACATATTACCAGAAAATACTGTTCCCTGCATCTTTTAAATGATGAGTTCTTGAAAAATCTTTAAATGGTGATGAATCGTCTCGTTTCGTATTTGCACGAAATTGCTTACAACAACAAGGTACCTCTGCCTCTTCACACCATTGGTATACCTGATACCAAAAAATGTATCTCAAGTGTATGAGCCAACAATCTCACACTAGAGCTGTATTGGACATTTGATGGTTGTCTATGACAAAAAGCTGAACAGATGGACCTGTCCATGTACCAACCAGAGACGGTCTTGCATTCACACATACATTGCAAAATGGCATCTCTTCCAAACACAGCGCAATCTGTTTCGTACAGTACGCAGCACAGAAGAGGTTGTGGTTGAGAAGGCAGAAGGGGCCCATGACTGCTCAGGAAACAAGAGTGAGGAAGAGACCACTCCTGTATATCCCCCCAAAAGGTGCAATGTTGCAAACGATTCCAGCGATTCTACCAGAAGATATTAGCCATCCAGTACCACACAGAGAGTACCCCAGGCACCTAGTCCCCGATGAAGCCCTTTGTCAGAAATGTGTTGGCACTGTATCACTTAGTGATCCAGTCCTTATCACAAAGAAGGCTAAAATACTCATTACCTGGTGTGTAACTGAAGGTAGGTTCTCATATTTATCTGTCTCATGTGTTCATCAGTGATGTTATTGTTCTCCAGAGTGAAAAATATCTTGATGTTGATGTAATTTATTTTTCTGTTTTTCAGAAGTTGCCACTTACTGCGAATACCGCCCGCAATGTGGAATGTGCTACTGTTATCAAGAGTGGAAAAATGGTGTCCACAACTTCGATGACCGAATAATCCTGAGCTTTGCCCTTATGCCTAACGCTGAGAAACTTACTCCAGGTAAATGTTACAAAAATATTAAAAAAAAAAGAAAAAATAATGATCAATACTGATATAAGTAACAAGTAAGGGATAATGTACAGTTAGCAGGTGCTTGTTGTGAAGGAAATCCAGATCGTGCGATGGACCCCGACGCAAAGCGAATTGCCCTGAAGGGCCTCTGGCTGTACCTTATTCCGCTTATTACACGGCAACTTACTTAAGAAATCAATAATTTGACACACAAACCGTCCTCCAGAGTCCGACATCCGAACTGCGCCCGAACATCAAGGAACCTCCAGAGAACTTCAAAGGAGAAGTTGACATTGAACATTTTTGTCATGAAGTGAAATGATTGGACGAGGATTTAAGTAAGAGGTAAATTAAATCCTATAATGGAGTGTCTGCCAGTCCAATATTTGAGATCTGTCTTCAGAATAAGTCTAGATAAACCAAACTAACTTCACACTTGCCTGAAGAGAAATCCAAGAAAACCTTTTTACATAAAACGTGGAAAAAGTCATTCTTAGATTTACTACAGTACCTAATCATTAAAATCATCTAAAGAAGACTGTTACAACAACAACGTTTAGAACCATTCAAATTTTAAAGTATTATATTGACGTCCCTGATATCTGCAGACACCCACTAAAATAAAGGTTGTTTTTTTTTGCTTTACAATATTTTGATAATGCTATATGTAATTTCTATTTTAGGTGCAAGAGACAACCCTTTCAAAGTTGCTCCTACATACGAAGTCCGGGCTCCGTGGACAGGGAGAAACACACGTCATTCAAACTTGGTGCGTAACACTGAATTTGAAAAAGTGAATTCCCCAAAAGCTAAGCAGGAGGCTGCCGAACTTTCAGTAACTGAGGATCATCTAAGAGAAGAGCTTTTTAAGCAGAGGGTTTATGTGCTCCTCAATGTCTACATACAGCATACATTATGTGTTTTGAAATCAAAGGTTGTATTTTTTCTTTTCTTAAACAAAAAAAACAAGGCAAAAGTGAGCATTGCTCACATAACCCCGCTCACCGCTTGACCCCTACTAAAGTAGGGCCAAAGGTTTTGCCCTTTTGGAACTAATGGAATAAGTCTATTGAGCACAATGTAGCTTGTTATTAGCTCACCTTCCTCAAGTCCACCCTGGACTTCTAACCCTTAAAGGCACAACTAGACCACACTGTCAACCATCATACAAAATTTGAAGTTCCCAAGTTAAATAGTTTCCGAGCTCTGCCCCGGATACGAAACGGATGGACGGAAGGACAAGCGGAGCGCTATACACCCCCAACTACGTTGTCGCGGGGGTATAATTAATAAGATTAATATTTATATGTAGGTTCCTGTTATAAGAAAGCTCTGCAAAGAGTGTGGACTTGACTCCACGGGATCACGGGATCTTGGTGATGTTGCTTTCAGAAGATTTGGGCTGCCTCAGGAGGGTTACATTTCAGCTGTTCTGGTTTGAACTAAGCATGTACTGTAGGATTTTGTCTCTTTTGTAAATTTGTAGTAAAAGGCTTACTCAGATATAAGTTTTGTTATCTTAAATCTTTCACTTTGTGAAGCTGAATGTTATAGTGTCATAGATTTTCAATCTCTTACCTCACTGGTTACTCTTACAGGTGAATGGGCAGCGATCATGTGCCCTGGTGGGATTGTATACAGTGTCAAATGCAATCTTTGAGCTGAGAGCCCACCGGACTTTGCTGACATGCTTTTGTCATGGAAACACATGCCTAATGTGGTTATTTATGATTTTGCACGGGGTCTGGCAACACACAACAATCTTACAGAACCAGAACAGCTGCCTTTCAGGCCATTTGAAGGGCGCTTAATGGAGCCATCTGAAGAAAACATCCCAACATGGATCGGTGAAAGTGTCATTGCCATGGCTGGACAAGAGAGCAACTTTGCACAACAACTGTGGACATCTAATTACTGGGTCCTCTGAACATTATACATTATGTGCTCTATGACCGGTTCCATAAAAAAACACAAATGATAAGAGAGATGTCCTACGATAACTTAATCTGGTTCCTCAACTGTCTGGAGGGGTCAACAACAACAGTTTTTTGCAAATCTGAAAAAAAAAAAAAATTACTTTACTCTAGTAAAATGAGTCGTTTACCGTGTTTGGGGAATCGTGCAGGCCACCTTGTTTTATCCCTAACGGCCCTGTGCTCCTGTAGAAGGGGCTTCTGGGTATTTCAGTTTTGCTGTTACGCAATGTGAGGTTTGTAAAATAAAATAAGACGGCTGCTACAATCATGAAGAAGACAAACGCTCTGCCTTTTCTCCTCTCCTCTTCCCCGCTGTGAGTCACTCAGCGCTGACCGTCAGACCCCCCCCCAAAGTTGGTTTAGAGACCTGCATTTACGTTGACAGTCAGCTCTGTAACGAACACTATTGCACATTCACAGACATTACGTTTTCTGTCGGCGTAACACTCAAAACATTCAGGGCTTTAGCCCCGGCAAAATGACATGGCAACGCCAACTTAGATGAGCATGTGCCGGACTGAGCACCTTACAGCCCCGGCACAGACGCCAACATAGAGGAGCGTATGTAACGGACTGAGCAGCGGACAGCCGCGGCCAAATTTAACCCCAAAGTATAACAAAGGAATTATAAAATACTGGATATAACTCAACACTTAATGTAGCTTATAGGCCTACCTCGATGGCAGTTGTTGACAGATAGGTCAGGCTATTAGATCAGATTATACTATTTTTTCCCCACCGATATCCGATCCAGGGATTTTGGCCAATATCGGACCAATACCGATCGGCGCATCCCTACTTATTATACAGCAAAATGTTCCTGCATGATAAGAGTTTAACTTTCGGCGTCCATGTTAACAGGTTAGAGCAGCCACACTGCCTGCGTGAGCAGCGTGGCTCGGCAGCGTGTCAACTGCGCGTCACTTCTAGAGATTCAAGGTCTCGCCTATTTTTACCGCGAGACGCGTGGTTTACAGCAGCAACAGACAGTGAAAGTGATCGTTTGACAGTATATTGACATCATATCAGCAACATTACTACAGTTTCAATGTCTAGACATCTGTAGAATGTCACGGACATGAAAAAAGACTTCCTGCTTCCGTTTCAAAATAAAAGCACTAGCGTTTTTTCTGTGGACAGAATTAATTTGTTATCTTTAAATCTTTAATTAAATCTGTTTCTTTGTCAGTTCGTCATCGCTCCTGGTGTAATGTGTTTCTCCCTTGAGAGTTTTTTCCAGTGTTTTGTTCCTTTTGCCTTTTTTGTTCCTACCTACCGGGTTCAGCTGCATTTTTGTCTCTCTGTAAGTTTTGTTATGATTAAAATAATTGAACTCTGCCTGCTGCCATCTCCTCCTCCTTACCTGCATTTGGTTCTAAACCTGTTATCCCAGAAATCATGACAATATACAGTCTATGGTTGGGGTAAAAGTATGATTAATCAGTGATTAAATGGACCACACCGCAAGGATGCCCAGTAAGCTAAATTTATCACACCCACAATGTTGCTCAGCCAACAGGTCATTGGTTTGGGGAAATGCCCATGGTGGATCTACCAGCAGTGACTTCTATCTTCAGTGACGTGTGTACGGCCTTTCAACTATTTTTGACAATCCATGCAGAGTGTTGTTGCACTTGTTGTCTTAACGCCGATTTAGGCGTATCGGACGAAACCATGCAGATCCACCAGAAACTCCGCGCCTAGCAGCAGCAGCTCCTCCTCCGGCCAGGAGCAGAGCTTCGCCTCGCTGCTCCGCCGGTCCCCGCTGAGAGCTTACACCGTCGCCACGCTGCTTGAGGCCCAGGCCGTATTGCTGGGCCCGCTGGAGGGAAGGGAGGCACGGGAGAACCAGAACCAGGACTGCACCGGGCAGACTGTCAGACTCTGCTGCAGTAAAATGAGAGGTTTTCTAAAGGGACTCTGGTGCTCAGAAAGACTATCGCAAAATCAACATAAAATGAAAGTTCCTCATAGTAACTTTAAGTGTGTGTAAACCATACACAAAAACCATAGATTATGGACGCAGTCTCCGTGACGCCACCCATATGTTTCTGAAGATATGTTGTGAAAAAATCTGCAAAGCGGTGGATCGTGGGTGGAGCTGAGGCGGGCCGGGTGACGCAGCAGAGCAGACAGCTAGCAAACTGGTACGGCACCCACCTGTCAGTCAAAGCAGCCATGCCCTCAATTACGCTGAACTTTAAGCCTTAATATAATTTAAAGAGTTATATAAGAATTCACCCCCATTACAGTTCAGTCATGAACAGGAAATTAGCTAAAGAGACTAAAACCATTTTTTGTACCAGCCTGTAAACATGTTTATTTCTGTAATGTGCTGTAAAGTTGGGCATTTTAACATGAGGATCTGTGGGGATTGACCCCCTTTTGGAACAAGCCTCAAGTGGCCGTTTGAGGAACTGCAGTTCTTGGCACTTCCACGTTGGCTTCATTTCTCTCAGTGTAGACACACTGCATGTTTTGGGGTTAAACTGGTTTCACAAAAGCAGAATAAAGATATCCAGGATAAGAGAGAAAGCGAGGCTTGACCTAGTCTAGTCAGTTCATCCTGGCTTAATTGGTTTCACGAAGGCCAAGTCAGGCTGAGGAGGAGCGACTAGGTTGAGCCAGGTGTAAGTAATTCTGATAGATTTTTTCAACAGACCACGAGATCAATCACAGATTAATCGATGCAGAAATGGAGAAGACGCGTTCGGCATACTTTACACCAAGTGAGCAACGGCTTCTAATGGAAGCTTACGAGTACGAAGTAAAGCATATCATATGCAAAAAAGGAAACGTGGCCGCTGTCATAAAACAGCGTGAACAAGCGTGGCAGACCGACTGAATGCGCAAGTGGCCCTAAAACCTAACCTCTGCTCTTAACGTTGCCTTAAAAGTGAGCAGTGGAAGTTAATGTTACTCAGGAAATGTACCAATATATATTTACACCTCCTATCAATTAATGTTCATGCAGAACAAACGTGACTGGACAAAAGAGGACCTGGCAACAAGTCAAGACTACATATAAAAACATTTTGCAGGCTGGTAAGTGCCTTGATTAATTGTTGATTACAATGTATAAATTAGAAAGTGCCTGCTCACATTTTGTATTGTCTTTTATTATTTTAGCAATTAAAAAAAAAAAGTTAACATACTGTATTAAGCATTGTTATTTATTTCTCTCCCAAGCTCTCAGCAGACAACTGATTATGAAACTTAATCTGAAATTGTGTGCTATGTGAAATAAAACACATACACACACAGAAGTGTTAACATTCATGATCCTTTATGGTTTAGGGATACATGAAAGCAATATGTTGTGGCAGAAAACATCAGTTTGCTTTTTCCTTTAACCACTATTTCACTTTCCTGTTGTTTTTTTACCACATGGAGTGCGGGTGCAGTGTGTGTCAGACTCGTAGCCTTCTTTCCAAAAGAAATCAAGGGAGAGTATCACCGTTCACTGTAGCTTAGAATTTATTGCAAAATAAACTTAATATGAGAACAAAAGGTAGACAGTTGATTAGACATTATCCCAGTCCATCTCCAAGGCCACTGTGGCAGTCCTTTCCTTCCTGAGACAGGCAATGTTATGGAGGGCAGTGCAGGCAACAACAATAACGTCACAGGCCCTGTTGGGGGTAACCCTCAGGTGGTGAAGGCACTGGAAATGAGTCTTTAAAAGGCCTAATGCCATTTCTATTCTGGCCCTTGTTCTTGCATGGGAAGATTGTAAGTGTGCTGTGCTGCTGGCTGGGGATCTGCAAAGGGAGTGAGAAGAAATGACTGACAGGCATAACCCTCGTCTCCCAGCAACACGCCAGAGAATTCACCTGAGAACACAAAATGTATTCATTACAACTACATCAATAGCAGTCAGTAAAACTTTGACACTATCATAATATCAAAGGTGCTTAATCAATACAATTTTTGTGGCTTGCCTTCTGATAGTCTCTGGTAAATAGTACTGTCACGAAAGATGCAGGAGTCATTGACTGAGCCAGGCCACTTTGCCTCTATGTTACTGAATACACAGTCAGCATCACAGATCATCTGAAACAATAAGATGTGTTAAGGTAATTGAATGCTTAAAATTAATTAATGTAGTTAACAGAAACCATAACTCATTCTTACCTGAACATCGATACTGTGGTAAGATCTTCGGTTCACAAATTCCCCTTCATGTGCTCCTGAGGGTCATTTCAGTCTAATGTGGGTGCAGTCCAGCGCACCAATCACATTAGAGAAACCTGTTACACAAAATGATGAGTAGGCCATACTGTGACTGTTCTAAAGTAACACGTTCTTCTGTTGGAAGGTGACGAAGATGTGCACAATGCCTTTCAAAGCCAGATACACTTGTCTGATGGAGCGGCAAAAATAGTGGCTTTGCTGAGGTTTTCAGCATCTCCTACTGCATATAACATGCCACTTGCAAAAAATCTGAGCCCAATACACACCATCTGTGGGGTGGTCAGGGCATGGCTTCGTGATGTGGAATGCTGAATCTCGGGACCCAGCAGTCTGCACAGGTAGCGTATACCTTCTCCAGAAAATCGGTACCGCTCGTGTGAGTGCTTGTCCGGAAAAAGCCAACGGGTCCGACCGGTACCGAAACACTCTTTCCCGGTGGAAAGCTCTTTGAAGTATGAGCGCTTCATCATCTACCTTTGCAATTTAATCAGCCATCATCTCAACAACTGCAGTAGCTTAATATGTTCACCAAAAAACACATTGGTTTCCGATCGGAGTGACTGCTGACATACTGTATAAGGCACCTGGATAAATCAAGCCTGGCTGTTAGCCTGGTCTGGAGCAGGCTAGCTGCACAGAATAAATCTCCATGGTAACTTATGTGCCACTGCTTTCGTGAAACCGAGTCAAGGCTAAACTGAGCCAGGATAACTAGAAAAAAACCCAGGTTAATCTGTTATCTTGGTTTTGTGAAACAGGCCCCAGGTTTAGTAATGCGGGTGACAAGTAGCTTTGTGGCATCCAGCTATAGAGGATACAATTTTGAAAATAAGAATTCAGAAAAAAAGAGCCTTGAAACAATGGTTGCCCACCTGTCTAATACAGTGCTTGAAGGGGAAAGAAAAATAAGTGCCAGTACTCTCTTATTCATCATAGTCATCATTTGTCATCATCAGCTGTGGTTTTGTTGCTAATAATAATATTATACCTGGGCCATGCATTTTCTATAGTAGGCCTATAACACTCCAATAATATTTCACATTATAGGGTTACGGTGGTGTGTTTTATATTTATCCATAGTGTTAATACTTTAACTGTTTTCCTGTGTTATTTGTAGCCTATAGCATCTCTCTATAGACTATTATTATTACTACATATAACTCCAAAAAAGCTTAAAGACTAAATTGGAAATGTTTGCCCTAAAAGAGCAGATTCAGACATTTTTTAAATAATGTTTCGTAAGCTATATTTGTTCACAACTAAAAAAAAGTTATGACCAACAGTTCACTAATTGTTTTACAAAAAGGGACGTGAAGAATGTATTGATAAATTACCGTGCCTTGCGTCGGCTCGTCCGGGTGCTCCCCACATAGTTTTTTATGTTCATACGATTTATGAGGCGAGGCTCAGAGACGCTGGCGCTGCGCCGTTATGATTATGAATCTCTCAGAGAACCTGATATGGAGAGGGCAGAGAAGACTATCGGCAGCTTGAGAGACGTGTCGGTACGCGAGAAAAAGTGACAGTACGCCATGGAGTAAAATGAAGAAGTGCCGGTGATGCGTACCGGTGAGTACCGGCCCAGTTCGAGCACTGGTCTAATATGTTTAACTGGTTAATGGCTGCTTTAAGTACATCTGTCTACACCTGATATTAGAATGCGTCTCCACATGCGTCTCCAGTGACCACTTGTGATCCGATCTCACTTCCTCACTCTATATGCAAATAAACACGTAGTAAACACATGGCTAATACAGCAGACGCTGTGACGTAATATTAAAGGAATGACAGTAGTAATATCCTACATATTCGTGAATTCTGGTACATTGTATTAACATCAAAATAAAAGTTTATTCTATGTGCACTGCTGCTTTTGCCAGACAACAGCGGGGCACATAGCTCCAGAGAACAGGCGGGCGGTCGGGTGTCAGCTCGGCCCAAAGCAGCGGAACAAAAACAGCGACACATCTCCGACAGTATGATAATAATGCGCTTTGCATGCCTAGTCTGATAGTCTGTAGATATGTAGCCTATAAACAAGATAGATTTTAATAAAATACAGTTGTACCGACCGGTTACAGTAGAGCACAGAGGCCAGTTCCTCCAGTGAGGCAGACAAGCGTTCACATCCGCCCGTCTATTCACATGAGAAGCGCGGTGATCCCGCGGATCCCAGCTGGACATCAGATGAGTAGGTGGTCCTTAATGTGGCCCAGGACACATTCGCGTACACACTGCTAAAAGAATGTGGTCATATGTGGCCCAGACCACCTCTGAATGTGGTCTGAAGGGTCTGATTTCAATGCGTCCTCAATGCGTCTTGTGATCAGATCACTGAGGACGCATGTTAATACAGACGTAGGCAAAGTTGTTGGTAACGTTCCGTTAAAGAGAGAAAAACCCACAATGGTCACTGAAATAACTTGAAACTGACAAAAGTAATAATAAATAAATTCACTGAAAATTAACTAATGAAAATCAAATATTGTTTTTGAATTATGGTTCAGCAGAATCATTTAAAAAAACAAACTAATGAAACTGGCCTAGACAAAAATGATGGTAACATTAACTTAATATTTTGTTGCACAACCTTTTGAGGCAATCACTGCAATCAAGTGATTTCTGTAACTCTCAATGAGACTTCTGCACCTGTCGACAGGTATGTTGGCCCACTCCTCGTGAGCAAACTGCTCCAGCTGTCTCAGGTTTGAAGGGTGCCTTCTCCGAATGCATGTTTCAGCTCCTTCCACAGATGTTCAATAGGATTTAGATCCGGGCTCATAGAAGGCCACTTCAGAATAGTCCAATGTTTTGTTCTTAGCCATTCTTGGGTGTTTTTAGCTGTGTTTTGGGTCATTATCCTGTTTGAGGACCCATGACCTGCAACTGAGACCAAGCTTTCTGACACTGGGCAGCACATTTCGCTCCAGAATGCCTTGATAGTCTTGAGATTTCATTGCACCCTACACAGATTCAAGACACCCTGTGCCAGATGCAACAAAGCAGCCCCATAACATAACCAAGCCTCCTCCATGTTTCACATTAGGTACAGTGTTCTTTTCTTTGGATGCTTCATCTCTTCCGTCTGTGAACATAGAGCTGATGTGACCTGCCAAAAAGCTCCAGTTTTGTCTCATCTGTCCAAAGGACATTCTCCCAGAAGCTTTGTGGCTTGTCAATATGCATTTTGGAAAATTCCAGTCTCGCTTTTTTATGATTTGGTGTCCTCCTCGGTTGTCTTCCATTAAGTCCACTTTGGCTCAAACAGTGACGGATGGTGCGATCTGACACTGATGTACCTTGACCTTGGAGTTCACCTCTAATCTCTTTGGAAGTTGTTCTGGGCTCTTTGGTTACCATTCGTATTATCCGTCTCTTCAATATGTCATCAATTTTCCTCTTGCGGCCACGTCCAGGGAGGTTGGCTACAGTCCCGTGGACCTTAAACTTCTGAATAATATGTGCAGCTGTAGTCACAGGAACGTCAAGCTGCTTGGAGATGGTCTTATAGCCTTTACCTTTAACATGAAGGTCTATAATGTTCTTTCTGATCTCCTGAGACAACTCTCTCCTTAGCTTTCTGTGGTCCATGTTCAGTGTGGTACACACCATGACACCAAACAGCACAGTGACTACTTTTCACCCTTTAAATAGGCAGACTGACTGATTACAAGTTTGAAGACACCTGTGATGCTAATTACAGGACACACCTTAGTTTAATATGTCCCTATGGTCAAATTATTTTACATCTTTTCTAGGGCTACCATCATTTTTGTGTAGGCCAGTTTCATCAGTTTGTTTTTTTAAATGATTCTGTTGAACCACAATTCAAAAGCAACAGCTGATTTTCATTAGTTAATTTTCAGTAAATTTTTATTTATTATTACTTTTGTCAGTTTCAAGTTATTTCAGTGACCATTGTGGGTTTTTCTCTCTTTAACGGAACGTTACCAACAACTTTGCCTACGTCTGTACCAGGTCTGAACAGGGCCAAATTCTTACATGTCAAGTTTTCATTTCCTCAGATGGATATTACAACCGTGAAACCAAAGAAGGCTGGAAACAAATTGGGGCGATCAACACAGAAAAGAAAAATCAATATATTCGAACACCATTCCATTACCATTCCTTGTAAAATCTCTTTGCCTCATTTCAGCACGCAACAGTTCATTCATTTTCATTCAAAGCCTATCGCTCCTGCAGTATCCTGTTTAAATCATCTTTCACTTGTTTGTGAGGAGAAACCGATCCTCTCATCATCATCATGGTGACCTCAGCAGTCTAATTACATTAATGCAGGGCGAGGAGGCTGTGAAGGTCCCCTTTAACCTTCCTATAATCCCCATATGTTCACTATGTGTTGTATGTAATGTGTATATGTGCATACCATAGCTGAGTACTGGAAATGCCGCCTGTTATTAACAAAGTACCCTGATACTGTGGTCACACAGTCTCTTTTAACAGTCTCCAGTGTGTGTGTGTGTATGTGTGTGTGTGTGTGTGTGTGTGTGTGTGTTTGTGTGTGTGTGTGTGTGCGCAGGGAGGTGAAAGTCAAAGAGGTCAACTAAACCAAGGAGACACATTACTGAACTATTATAATAAAGACCCTTGAGGTTTTTGTCTGTATTTGTGTTAAAGAATGGAAAACTCACAGATCCCATTAGGCTCATCAGACAATACACTATTTCAGGCTCTTATGTGCCATGATGTCAACAGCCTGCGGGCATATTTTACCACAATGTCATCCACATTTGGTCAAATATCGACTAAACGTACAATGTGACAAAAACCTCCAGACACGGTCCACTAATTTAAAAAAGGGTGCTGAAAAGGAATTATATTTTCAAGGACAATAGCCCTATTCTCACAGGACTAGTATTACCTGGGGACCTCTAGTCATTTGTAATAATTGTGGAGGTCACGACAGCATTTTGGGTGCAAATTCAGGAGGCTCATCTCGCTACACAGAATGGAGACTAGGGCTGTATCGAATGCCATTTTTTTTACATTCAAATATGAAAATCATTCATTTAGTTTATCCAAAGAAGCTTCAAATGTGTGTCTTCATATTTTATGATGTTATCACTAGAGATGCACCAAACCAACCGATTTTTCCATTACCAGAGATCAGTCTCATATTTTTTAGCCGGTCACATTTACACACGTGTGCCGCATGTTTTACGTCGGCAAAAACAGTAACATCACACACACACACACACGTCATTGGTTAGGAAGTTCTTCAGCGTGAGTGAAGAAGACATAAAGCTCACAATTTGTCACAACTGCAAGTCCAAAATAAGCCGTGGAGGAACAACTGAATTAAACAGACACTTATTATATTGGAATTCATTCCCATGATGCAGCTCAGAGTAATCACAGTGACAGCACGGAGTCTCTCCCTAACACAGTCCTGCTTATAATGGAGCTAACAGCTCATGTTAACGGCATTTACATTGACTTGTATTATGATGCATTCTAGCTCTGCTCAGTAAAATGAGTATTGGGCGAAAGTAAATTCGTAAAAACGTTATCATGAGTTCAAATGTAACCTTGTGAAATGTTGTTTTTGTCGAGAAAGTTGAATAAATCCAGTTGTTTGAAGGAGATGTTTTCACAGCAATATAAAAGAGATAGAGTGTGAATTATGACATTTAAATTAAAGCAAGTATATGAATAAATACAAATTTGTGTTTTTAATGCAAGGATAACATTTAGAATTTTTGACTGTTTACACTGACTTCGGGACTAAATTATTTTTCAGGACGGTGGTGAAAAAAAATTGTCTGGAACTTTGCTGTCAATTATAGTTCTTAGAAAGAAATCAGAATTAGCAAAAATTGGAATCGGCAAAGAAATTTGCAATCGCTGCATCTCTAGTTATCACCCTAAAAAATTGGGAAAATATGATTTTGTGATTGATTATGGTTATATAAATGTAATATATGGTCCTGTTAGATTGCTGAGAGACCGCCCCGTTAATACAGGTGCATGCGAATGCAAACAAACAGTTTTTGACCACAGTGAAAACATTTTTGAAAGGCTAAGCGCCAACAAATATGGATCGAAGCAGAATATTTTGTTAGATAAAAACCTGTTGTGATTTTGGAAATTATTATTATTGACTGTTGCATGCAATGTTTCTATAAGTTATTGATAACAATAATTTTAGTGTAATGAATGACGCTTAGGGCCATAGTGTGTTGTACTTTACACAAGTGTTAGTTGTAGATATGTGATATCTGAATTTGACTTTCAAATGCCACACCTCCACACCTACAGTGTAGCCTTGTTTGTTCATATACTTACCCCAAATTCCATAGCCTTACCAATTTAGACACCAAGAAAGGCCCTACAAGAAAATAATCAGTGTTCTCTTCTATTACAAAGTCAGCAGAAGACCTGTTTATACCAGACAGTAATAGTTGACACACGTGTACGGCCCTCTACACTGCCTTAATACTCCCTCTCCTTAGTAAACACAATGGTACACAGTAGGAAACACTGGCAGTTGGCGCTAGCTTCATTTCTTCTTTTTCTTCTGCCAGGTGATATGAATGTTTGTAGATGGGGCTCATTCATCTCTCAGATTCCCTTCAGTTTTGGATGAAATACTGAGTTCTATGAAATATAAGAAAAATGCTCACATATCCACGCTAGTAATCAACCTAATTCTATTCTTTTTCTTGTAATAGGAAACATTCTGAAAATACAGCGCAGTCTGAGGCATCGAAGAACTAATGATGGTCAGCAAAAATTCCAATTTACTGTTAAACTAGAAGTGCTGTGTCAGCTACCTCCATTGCTCCTGAATCAGTAATCATCCCACACAGCCATATCCTCAGTCTGTTAAAGCCATTTACAATTCCGGCCTCCTCGTCTCCTGGCAAAAGCAATAAATCTGGGAATTGTTGAAATACAATATAAACTCAATAACAAAGGTGAATGTCAGGAGCTGCTAAATTGACAGATTAAATGTTAATGGGAACTCTCCAATATTGTGCTGCGGCAGAGACACTGAGGGAACGATGATGTTATACCGCAGAACTCGGACTCTCAGACGGGGCTTTTCTCCTCAATTCATTGCTCCTTAATGTACTGTCCAAAATGCAAATAAAAAATAACCAATCAATGTTGTATTATCGGCAGTGTTTTCAAATCATTGGCTTTAACAGAATTAGTCTCTACTCAAAGACATTACTCTCTCCTTTCATGTCCAGCTGAGCACAATCACAGTGCTGGATTTTATCCAAAGCCACTTACAATAAATGCATTCAACCTTGTGGGTACAACCCCAATTGCAAAAATCATGCAAGTACATCGACTTCATCAAATGTGCTGATCTACTTCAAGTAGGGATTTCACGAGAAGCGATAGTCCGAAGTCGATGCCAAAATTCTGAAAATGTGACGGTACTCGTTTTTCTACGGTGGGGATGCAAGATAATGGAATCTGCCATTATTCCGTCAGATTCTGTCCTGGCCGTGGAACAACGGACCAGCTCTTCACTCTCGCAAGGATCCTGGAGGGGGCCTGGGAGTATGCCTATCCAGTCTACATGAGTTTTGTGGACTTGGAGAAGGCGTATGACCGGGTCCCCCGGGAGATACTGTGGGGGGTGCTGCGGGAGGATGGGGTGATGGGGTCACTTCTCAGGGCCATCCAATCTCTCTACGCCCAAAGCGAGAGCTGTGTTCGGGTTCTTGGCAATAAGACAGACTCGTTTCCGGTGGGGGTTGGCCTCCGCCAGGGCTGCGCTTTGTCACCAATCCTGTTCGTGATATTCATGGACAGGATATCGAGGCGTAGTCGGGGGAGGTGGGTTTACAGTTCGGTGTGCTGATGATCTCATCGCTGCTTTTTGCAGATTATGTGGTCCTGTTGGCATCATCGGTCTGAGATCTCCAGCACTCACTGGATCGGTTTGCAGCCGAGTGTGAAACGGCCGGGATGAGGATCAGCACCTCTAAATCTGAGGCCATGGTTCTCAGCAGGAAACCGAATGATTGCCTACTACGGGTAGGGAATGAGTCCTTACCCCAAGTGAAGGAGTTCAAGTATCTCGGGGTCTTGTTCGCGAGCGAGGGGACGATGAAACGTGAGATTGGCCGGAGAATCGGAGCAGCGGGGGCGGTATTGCATTTGCTTTACCGCACCGTTGTGACGGAAAGAGAGCTGAGCCGGAAGGCAAAGCTCTCAATCTACCGGTCAATCTTCGTTCCTACTCTCACCTATGGTCATGAGGGCTGGGTCATGACCGAAAGAACTAGATCGTGGGTACAAGCGGCCGAAATGGGTTTCCTCAGGAGGGTGGCTGGCGTCTCCCTTAGAGATAGGGTGAGAAGCTCAGTCATCCGTGAGGGACTCGGAGTAGATCCACTACTCCTTTGCGTTAAAAGGAGCAAGCTGAGGTGGTTTCGGGCATCTAGTGAGGATGCACCCTGGGCGCCTCCCTAGGGAGGTGTTCCAGGCACGACCAGCTGGGAGGAGGCCACGGGGAAGACCCAGGACTAGGTGGAGAGATTATATCTCCACACTGGCCTGGGAACGCCTCGGCATCCCCCAGTCAGAGCTAGTTAATGTGGACCGGGAAAGGGATGTTTGGGGTCCCCTGATGGAGCTGTTGCCCCCGCAACCCGACCCTGGATAAGCGGTTGAAGATGGATGGATGGACGGAATATAATGGATGGATGTATTACTACTCATGATGCGACCCTTCATACAAATAAAGAATGTAAAGGCCATCCAATATTAGGTCAAAGGTACATTGCACATAAAATGCTCCGAACTTAACAAGTCTAAACAAGGGGCGTGCTGTGACAACCCATCAGTGATCACCATGGTATCACTGATGGGTCACAATCCTGCAGTCTGTTTCCCTGGACTCGTCTTCATAGACTGTGGACTTCATCTGCATTGTGGCTGCAATATAACTAAGCTGCTCCCACATTAGACTGTGACACACTTTTTACTGGTCTATGGTCTAAATTTAGTCTCAAATTAAATCCGTCATTGGATAATTACTACCCTTCATATCTATACTGTCTCAACATTAACACTGGTGCACAACAAAGAGAACAAGAAAGTTCCTCTGAGAGTGCAGAAAAATAACATTTCAAACAGTTATATTACTATTCTATTTGTCTACCTTCTTATTGTACAGTTCATAATAAGTATGTTGTATATTGTATATGAACAGCCTGATTTAATTGAGCCACCATGTTGACACTGAGTTACAAAGGTCAACTCATCACCTGATATTAAGATGATGAGGTCAAAGGTATCACAAACTCCGGCTGATGGATCCAAATAAGCCAGAGCTCTGATATATTCTCCTCTATGTCCTTCTATGTAGTGGGTCAATTTGAAATGACAGATGATGATGGATGTGTTCCTTTAACATAGAAATACATCATTTATCATTCAGTGTGGACTACTGTCAATGTGTGTGTTAGTGTGTGTCTACGTGTGTGAGGCAGAGGCCAGGAAGAGTGGTGGTAATGGAACAGACTAAAACTCTTCATTTACTGATTTGAAAGGATTTTAAAAATGAGGTGGAAAACTCTGAAAATGTCACTTGGAAAACACAACACACAACATGCCTTTTCATAGGAACTATGTCATGGTAGACAGGAGTCCAATATACAATAAAGTAAAGGAACTAAAGCAACACAAAGAGAGATGAACACAGTTCTCATAAGGAAAATACCTGTACTAGTCATTTGCACAAGTGCCCAAAACAACATATGATTATGTGACAAAGGTGACTGCTGTTCATATCACCTCTCCTGATTTCTTTTAACAATGACTACAGTCATTCTATTACCTTAATCAAGTAGTTAATGTGGTGTAACCTAAACAAACCTTATCAGTCATATAATAATATACATTAATATGATTAGGGATGCATTGATACCGATACCAGTATCCGGTCCAATACTGTGCGCATAACCACCCGTGTAATCATAACCGTAAAACTACTCCGATACAACCGCACCCGATACCCCTTTACAGCAAACGTGACGTTAACCTCTAGTCAGCAGAGATCGCTAAATAACGTTGCAAAGTTGGGCTAAATTTTGCCGAGGGAAAACTGGCATGGCCATTTTCAAAGGGGTCCCTTGACTTCTGACCTCAAGATATGTGAATGTAAACGAGTCTCCCCTTTACAGACATGCCCACTTTATGATAATCACATGTAGTTTGGGGCAAAAACCATGCAAAATGTTCAAAACCGTTCAAATGTGTTATTTTCTCCTATTCTAAACAGACAAACAATCTCCCGTTCCCCCCTGGCCTGCCATTTTAAAACTACTCGCTGACTGCTAACGTTACTCGAGTTAGATAGCGGTCCACTTCCGTGTTTTGGTACGGTTGGCTTTCACACCTGATGCGAACCGAATCCGAGCACACGTGATCCGTACTCCAGACCACCTTTCAAGTGGACTCGGGCACAGTTCATCGATCCGTGCCCGAGTCCACTTAACGGAGCGTTCACACTAATCAATCGAACTGGACTTTGGGGACAAGTGTACTCGGATCCGGGTCTGGGTCCCTAATATGAAAGCACCCTAAATCTCTACAAACAATGACTGAGTTAATCAATTAAAATGAGAGTTGACAGGATCGTACCATCTTTAGTGTAGAGGGAGATCTCCACCTTCCTCTCCTCTGCTCCCAGCAGAGCTTTAGTCATCTGGGCCACCGCTGGTCTCTTAGTGTGAGGTCCATACAGGAAGCTGCAGGTGCAGGGCTTCTGCATGACCTCAGCCCGGGTGTAACCACACATCCCACAGAAGGCGTCATTACAGAAGATGATGGCACAGTTCTCCACCTGTGCGTTGGCGATGATAAACTTTCGATCTGTGGAGGAAGAGGACAGAGAAGAAAGGAGTTGATACCTGAGACTGAAATTATTGGACCTTAAAAAATGCCACCCAAATAGTCTGACTAAATGAAACATCAACACACACCGCATGTGGATTTAGTGCATGTTAGTGCATGTGAGCGTGCTAGGGGTGGGAAAAAAATTGATTCACATATGTATCACAATTTATTTTTTATGATTTTGAAATAGATTTTTTAATGCCTGAATCGATACATTTGCTTCATTTGGGTCTATGTGGAGGTAGAAGGACGTTACCGCTTTTATTGTTGTAGTCTGAGTAACGTGACATCATATCCGTACCCATATACTGACATTTACAGACGTAGGCAAAGTTGTTGGTAACGTTCCGTTAAAGAGAGAAAAACCAACAATGGTCACTGAAATAACTTGAAACTGACAAAAGTAATAATAAATAAAAATTCACTGAAAATTAACTAATGAAAATCAGATATTGTTTTTGAATTATGGTTCAGCAGAATCATTTAAAAAAACAAACTAATGAAACTGGCTTAGACAAAAATGATGGTAACATTAACTTAATATTTTGTTGCACAACCTTTTGAGGCAATCACTGCAATCAAGTGATTTCTGTAACTCTCAATGAGACTTCTGCACCTGTTGACAGGTATGTTGGCCCACTCCTCGTGAGCAAACTGCTCCAGCTGTCTCAGGTTTGAAGGGTGCCTTCTCCAGACTGCATGTTTCAGCTCCTTCCACAGATGTTCAATAGGATTTAGATCAGGGCTCATAGAAGGCCACTTCAGAATAGTCCAATGTTTTGTTCTTAGCCATTCTTGGGTGTTTTTAGATGTGTTTTGGGTCATTATCCTGTTTGAGGACCCATGACCTGCAACTGAGACCAAGCTTTCTGACACTGGGCAGCACATTTCGCTCCAGAATGCCTTGATAGTCTTGAGATTTCATTGCACCCTGCACAGATTCAAGACACCCTGTGCCAGATGCAACAAAGCAGCCCCATAACATAACCGAGCCTCCTCCATGTTTCACATTAGGTACAGTGTTCTTTTCTTTGGATGCTTCATCTCTTCGTCTGTGAACATAGAGCTGATGTGACTTGCCAAAAAGCTCCAGTTTTGTCTCATCTGTCCAAAGGACATTCTCCCAGAAGCTTTGTGGCTTGTCAATATGCATTTTGGAAAATTCCAGTCTCGCTTTTTTATGATTTGGTGTCCTCCTCGGTTGTTTTCCATTAAGTCCACTTTGGCTCAAACAGTGACGGGTGGTGCGATCTGACACTGATGTACCTTGACCTTGGAGTTCACCTCTAATCTCTTTGGAAGTTGTTCTGGGCTCTTTGGTTACCATTCGTATTATCCGTCTCTTCAATATGTCATCAATTTTCCTCTTGCGGCCACGTCCAGGGAGGTTGGCTACAGTCCCATGGACCTTAAACTTCTGAATAATATGTGCAGCTGTAGTCACAGGAACGTCAAGCTGCTTGGAGATGGTCTTATAGCCTTTACCTTTAACATGAAGGTCTATAATGTTCTTTCTGATCTCCTGAGACAACTCTCTCCTTAGCTTTCTGTGGTCCATGTTCAGTGTGGTACACACCATGACACCAAACAGCACAGTGACTACTTTTCACCCTTTAAATAGGCAGACTGACTGATTACAAGTTTGAAGATACATGTGATGCTAATTACAGGACTCACCTTAGTTTAATATGTCCCTATGGTCAAATTATTTTACATCTTTTCTAGGGGTACCATCATTTTTGTCTAGGCCAGTTTCATCAGTTTGTTTTTTAAAATGATTCTGTTGAACCACAATTCAAAAACAATATCTGATTTTCATTAGTTCATTTTCAGTAAATTTTTATTTATTATTACTTTTGTCAGTTTCAAGTTATTTCAGTGACCATTGTGGGGTTTTCTCTCTTTAACGGAACGTTACCAACAACTTTGCCTACGTCTGTATGTTCTCTGCATTCAAACGGCCCCGATGGAGCTGACCATGGATGGATAAACAGAACGGAGCTGATGGCAAAGCTAGAGACCACCTTGGCGAAATTAGAGGAAGTATACACGTGTGACTACGTTCGGTTTTCAAAATAAGGTGTTAACTAAGGAAACTGTATAGACACTATACACTAGTATATACAAAATACATATATGGAAATAAGATTGATTGGATTATATTCACCAGAGGTATGAAACACTACATGTCCCTTATAAATTAAAAAGAAAATACCATTAATTTGTGAGAGATGTCTTTATTTTTAGATTTTTGTGTTGCTGAAATAATAAATAATGTCTGACAATGACTGATATATTTGACTTCAGGACATCTCTCATGACATACATGACAAACATTTTCACTGTATTAATTCAGATATTTTCTAAAAAGTAAAGTAAAAGTCCCTAGAAGTGTATAATTCAACTTTTTCCCATGGTCTAGGGTTAAAAAAGTTAACAATAAATCGCAATATTGAATCGCAATACATATCGAATCGGCACCCAAGTATCGTGACAGTATTGAATCGGGAGATAGGTGAATCGTCCCAGCCCTAGAGCGTACCCCTCTGCCCCGCTCATACGTCCCGACCGATCCGAAAGCGTAGTACCTACTTTATAGTAGTCTCAAAGACGCCCGATATACTGCTGGGTATCTTAACCTATAATAATATAATATCATTTATTAATTCATGTATATTACTCATACATACTCAACACAAGTTTACAAGTAAGAAAATGTAGGACTACTTAGAAAACTAAAAATTCACAAGTTAACAGCTGCATAGGCCATAAGTGATCTTATTGGCTATATTTTTTCTGAATGCCATAATAACATTTTACTAGCCTAATTATTATTATGATTATTTGCCTGTTTTAAAAGTAAACAGTTCATTAGATATAATGAGCATAAATATTCCAGCCTTTGGTAAGAAAACAAACAAACAAAAAACACTAGTGTTTCTCCTGCTGTAAACAGAAAAGGTACATTTCATCCCCATACAATAAACTAATAATCCAGGAATATTTAGGTAATAGTATTTTAGTAAATGAAGTGTTTATTAAATGTCTAGTGGTGAAATCAAACGGTTGTGACGGACCCTCTCGGGTCTACTTACTCTGTCCCTCGAACTTGCGGATGATGGTATCCAGGAAAGTGTTCTGTGGCGCCACATGGCCTCGTCTCACCGGCATGGCTCGGACCCGGTGAGGATGGAACCTCCTTCGGCTCTGCTCGGCTAAAACCCGAGCTCTTCCGATCTGTCTCTGTCTCTCTCTTGCACAGAAGTAGTCTCAGCGGTGTGTCTGTCTCTCCTGCTGGGCTGCTGGTCAGACTTCAGCACATCCTCTCTCGTCCTCATCCTCTCCTCCTCTTTCTCTCTCTCTTTCTCTTTCTCTCCTTCAGCACCCCCCCTAACCCCCGCCTATAATCTGAATCCCTGCCTCTGATTGGTCCAGGCAACAGGTAAACTACAGCCACTCACTGCTGCTACAACTACTGCCAATTTTACCACATTTCATACTGCAAACTTATTTATATAGGGCTCTAAATAAGGCATGAACAGGCATGAAATCTGAATATTTTTTTTATTTATTAAACAAAAAGAAAGAAAAAAAGCTATAGACCAATTAAACAGGATACCATAGAAACAAAGGATAAATTGCAGTTAGGTTAGGGGATTGCAACAAAAATGAAATTGTTTTACACCGTTCAACCCCCCAGAACCCTAACCCTAGCCCCGTAAACACACATCAGACATCACAATGGTTTTAAGACAAAAAATATGATTTTAATTTTCACAAATAACTGTATTTGTGATAATATAAATAAACAAATGGTAAATGGACTTTTATATAGCTCCTTTCTAGTCTTCCCACCACTCAAAGCTCTTTAGACTACATGTCAGCATTCACCCATACACACACACATTCATACACTGATGGCAGAGGCTGTATCGTGTTATCACCTGGCAGTCTAGTAGTTTTCCCTGTGTTTCCTCTGTTTCCCTGTCCTTTTGTCTCCTGTGTGTTTTACCCTGTCAGTCTAATCTGTTTGTAAGGAGGTGTGGCCATCTCCTTGTCCTTCTCCTGGGTGGTGGCTGCTGGAGCAGCTGACACCAATCACTCAATCAAGACACACTCTGCAGTATATCAACCCTGGTCTTCCTGCCATTCATCGCCAGATCGTTTTCGTCGCCACAGTGGTAGTAACGCATTCAGGCTCACTTACCTTACTTTGCTAGTTTTGACTTTGTCTCTGCTCCCCTTGTACCTTTTTTGTACTCATCCAGTTTTTGTCCTTTTGTCCTAGTGGTATTACATACCTGTCAGCTGCCTCCGCTTCCTGCTGTACCTACCTGCTCACTCTCTGACATCATTGCTTCTCAGATCACAAGTGGACTGGAATCACCATCTGGGGGATCACTGGAACCCCATTCCCCATGCTCCACGCTCCCTTTAAGACTTTTAGTCTTAATCCCAGCCATGTCGGACTCTGAGGACCCCCAGTCCTGTCCACTGTTCAATTTATTATTATTAATAAATTCATCTTTTGTTACAACTTTAAACTTGACTAGTGTGTGCTGCTTTTGGGTCCAAGTTTTGTTAACCAGAACATAACAGGCTGTCATGCAAGGAGCCAACCTGCCCATCAGGATCTGATCTAAATACTCATTCACACACCAATGGCTCAGACTTCAGGAGACATTTGGGGGTTCAGTGCTCAAGGACACTTCGACATGTGGACTGATGGAGCTGGGGATCTAACTGCGGCTGGGCGAATGAAATTTTGAGAGAGAGTGATATAGGGGTGAAACATTATTTCTTTCTTTCTTTCTTTATTTTTTAAAATAGCATTTTTTTAAAATTATAATCATCATTATTATTATTTAGAGGGCGACCAGCCCCCCCCCAGAAGCTGGCGTCCTAGACGAACGACTATATGGCTTATGCCTTAAAGTCCGTGTAAAGCAAAAATAAATATGCATTCTGGGTTTGTCACACCACAGAAAAAATGTGTTACTAACCACCCAGCCAAATGTGAATGATTAAATGAATCGGCAAGTATATAAAATGAGCTTTAAAAATCGTGGAAAAATCATCAGTATTCTCTGCTCTGAGACACTGGGGGCGTGTTGCTGGAGGCGCTGAAACCTGAAACCTCTCTTAATACGTCCATGGCTGAAACCACACCCACATGCGGGGAAGGTGCAGCCTGTCAGGATTCCTCGGTAGCAGCGAGCGAAGAGGGAAAAGCCCAGCGCCGAATAGCTGTCCGACGGGCGGATTGGGGAGTCCTTCTGATCTAGGCTCAGCCCGCGGACGTTGTGAGGACCGGGAACGGCCCCTGTCTTACAGTCTGCCCGGGTGATTCAACTCGCCGGGTTAGGGACGGCCGCTCGGTGTGGGAGGATCCCCTCGCGGGACCTCTCCTCGGTCTTGGCTGACCCCTGCCAGGACGATTTCATTCGAGGCGGTCGGTCGGCTTGGAAAGGCTCAAGGCGAGAGTGGCTCACGGCTTCGCTGCCGCGAGCTTTACAGCGCCCCTCACCCAGACAAAGTGCTTGCTTTTGTGGTCCTGGTACTCTCAAAGACATTCGTGGCCCTGGTACTCCATACTCTGACACCTTGTCAGTTTCTTTTTTTTTTTAAGATTATACATTTTTTGTACAGAAAAAGAATAAATATACATAGGACATGGGATGGATTACAAAAATAGTGACATGCATGCCAACGCTCGATATGAAGCTCAATCCCACTACGCTGAGAGTTTGAGTTTCATGCTCTACTGACTGAGCTAGCCAAGTTTACCTTTGATAAATGTCTAGGTTTCTGTTTTGTTTTCAAAAAGGGTTCAGGTTTCTGAAGACGGGTGGGGTTATGTTAAGGATGGCTCCACTGCGTCATCGAGCCATGATTTCAGCCCCGCTTAAAAAATCCTGAACACAAAACTGGCGAAAAACACTGTAACGGTCTAACTCCACAATCCAGTACTACAATGTTCACAGTCTTTGCAACATATTTTCAGTCATTATTTTCCAACATTCATAATGTGTTTAGAAACAAATCTCTGAATTTTCTTTAAATGGCTTTTAAACCGACCCTGATCTCTCTTTAAACAACAACTGGCCGATCCAACACACTCTACACAGTGGAATACAATACAGCTCACAGGTAGAAACATCTTCATAAGCTACATATACAGTGGGCTATATGTTCAGGTATGGCTATAGTACAATAGCTATGTAACAGAACCCTGAATATCATTTAGAGAGAAAAAGGCAAGTGTTTGTCATTTTCAGATTGCATTCACTAGTCTTCTTATGTCTTGTTCCTGATGTCATTTGGATGTGACAAGTGATGGACGTGGCAAACATCAGATAAATTGTGTGTGACAGGATTAAGAAAACAATTAGAGTATAGTAGAAATGGTAGTGGTCACATCAACAGTCCTCTTAGCAGTGTTTAATAATGCTGCTGTATTCCTAATGGAGGGCTGATGTGGGCCAGCTCCTTCTTACTTCAGCCACAAAGTGACATCTACTGGATCAATGTTGTAATGAAAAGTCTTTTATGCGATGAAATGTCCCCATCTTTAGAACTAATATGAAACTGTGTGTGTATTTTGAAGCAATAGGTTTGGAGGACTTTATAAGACTGAATTTCCATGATCAGCTGTGATGATGACTGATGACGGCTTGGATTCTATACCTGTGTGTGTTCTAACTCAGATTCCTGATGATGTTAAGCCCTTACTTAGTGCAGATTGATTGTAGGCGATGGACCCAGCTGCAACCAGAACACTTGATACGCATCTCAGGATGAACCTGAACACACACAACATTTATTCCAACAGTAGAGTCATTCTCTATTTGGGGGTATATTCCATGTCCATTGATGATAATGATTTATTTTTTCGAACAACCAATTTTCTTCAAAAATATCATATTTTAGAGATTAAGGGAAAGCATATTATAAGATCAGAGCTCTCTCCACCTCTAGACGTGAACGCGCGCTCACTCCACACTGCAGAAGAGTTAGTTTAGCTCTGAGAATATCTAGTGAATGTAGAGTGGACATTTGTGCAGAAATAAATGCTGCAGCTCCTCCAGACCAACAGAGTTACGTTATCGTCACGTTACCGACCGGGTGCCGGTGTCTTCGGCTGCCGAGCGGGCGGGAGGCGATAACGTAACTCGTTGAGGAGCCCCGCTGCTGAAGCCTGCGCTGAGCAGGAAAAGCCAACACTAGGATCAGCATTGATTCATGGAGAGACCTTCGTCTGGTCAGCTAACATTACTGCCAAGCAGCTGAAATATAGAGGGATATTGTGCTTTTAGCTGATGTGTGTCGCCTCACTGTTTTGAGCGATGCTCGTTCATGTCTATTTAGAGCGAGCACAAGCACGAGCCCGACGCTGACTTTCGTTGATTTCAAGGCCACAGGTGTCACTGTTAAGAAGCATTTCTGAAAGTTACAAATAGTCCCTTTAAGGCATTTTAGGATGATTACTTATCGGTCACATGCTCTCTATTCTAATGTTTGTGAAGTACATATTACGAATATGTTGAGAAATGACAGATGTTATTGTTGCTGCTCGGAGGTAAGTATATTCCTGGAAAGGCAAGTTATTATTTCTTTTTTCTTTCAGTACAATAACTTTTAAGATATATATAGCTTTGCTTTTCAAATTTAAAATGCTTAATCTGTGTACTCTGGGTTGCATTTTTCAAACTTCTGGTAAAAGTCAAACATTTTTAAGAAGGCAGTGGAGTTTAAATGACATTGTCTAACATAAGTGTTCAATCTACCTGTAATATATAGAAACAGTTTATATTTTTCACTGAGCAATAATCCCAACAGGCAATGAAAAAATTTAAAAATATATCTGAGATTGATAGGAGTCATTGAACAGCATTTTATGCCTTTAAATTGTAATGGTTAAATTTCACAGAAAATTAAGTTGCAGTATTTAGATGTTGCTTTCACTGTAAAACTAGTCATTAATACTTAAAAAGACACTATGTTATAAACAACTTTTGAGTAAAATTTTGTATGAAAATTCAGTTAAACAGTGTTTTCTTGTTTGGTGTTTTTTCAGTTAAATTAAATGGGATTCAATGTACAATAAGTGCATGAAAATCTTACTGAAATAATTAGTCTAATAGTAGCGTGGCAATGCCAATACAGCAGAGAAGGGCTGTTGGATTTACCGATTGAAATTGTAAATTACGACAGTTCTAAACTGTAAAATGTGCAAGTTGTTCTGTAAAGTTGTTTACATTTTCACTGTACATAATAATTCTGGCAACCACAGCTGCCAGTTTTTTCGTAAAAACAACATGTTTTTATTTTTTACAGTGTATGCATTTTCATCAATTATTTTTTGTTACTTCCACCCTTGAGGCCATTTTCCTTAAATCATAAATGGCAATTTTGTGTTGTGTTGTGAATGATGAGGTTAAGATGGTGAAAATTATGAAACATGGCTCTGTTTTCATCATGTCGCGACTGTTTTTGTTGACGGTTGACAGTTAAATGTTGACTGTTGGATTGAAGAAACAGACAGAATGGAAGAAGCTATCAGTGAGTTTTTAAGTGTTTTAAATCCAGTACTGTTTACGGCCATGTTTACTAGCCCGTTGTCTTCTTGCAACGGGGAGCTGCAGCTTTAGGAGGTGCTGTGGCTTAGTTGGTTAAAGTGCCTGTCTTGTAAACAGGAGATCCTGGGTTCAAATCCCAGCAGTGCCTTTTGGTTGCAGAGATTGTCTCTCTCTTTGGACTAAATGCATTTCATATGAACTACCCAATACCAGTTTGTTTTACCTCTGACCACAGTCAGCATCGCATGCACCTGAAACCACACCCAACAGTGATGTCACAGGGTCTCGGAGTACACCTGTACATCACTGCAGCATGGTGAGAAGTTAAAGGTGCCCCGTTTAGTTTTCTTGTGAACAAACAAAGTTCATGTTTACATCATAGAAATAGAATAGAAGTAGAATGCACATCAAACTGTTTTCCGTGGTCATTCAACTGCTGCAAAAGAAAATGTTGATTTTTGTTAATTGTTATGGTGACAACACACGTCAGTGCGTCAGTTGGACAGTAAGATGTTGTCCCAGCTCGCTGGGAAGAGAGCAGACACAGCTCCGGAGACGGTCACCGATGGCTGGCTATTTAGTAGAGGTAGCTTGATCTTTTCCGGAGTGGCGGGAAGTGAGGCAGAGGGACCGACCCAGCGCTGCCACTGGCCACCAGTTTGCTGTTCGGCTCATTTTCTGTAACCAGTGTAGAATTAAAGCATGGCAGAATTAGCAAGCTAGCTAACTAGCCAGCTGTTCACTACTTAGCTCCATTACCTTCCTCAAAAAAAAAAGTGTTTAAAATCCAGTATAGTTACATCCATGTTTACTAGTTTATTGTCTTTCTGCAATATGGAGCAACAACTGCAGGAGGCGCTGTGGCTTAGTTGGTTAAAGTGCCTGTCTAGTAAACAGGAGATCCTGGGTTCAAATCCCAGCAGTGCCTGCTCTTTTAGTTTAGAGAAAGACTGGTTCTGGTTAAAAGTTGACTGTTGTGATGAGGAAACAGACAGCTCCTCACACAGGACAGTCACTTAATAGCCAGTTTACTAGGAATTTAACTCTGCAGACTTGGACTGTGATAGAGAATAACGGTGTACAGAGGTATGTGTTTCCGCCAAGTTTTGAACTGGGGACCTTTCGCGTGTGAGGCGAACGTGACCACTACACTACAGAATCTGACGAAAAGGCCTTTTACGTACGTGCCCGCCTTAATGCACCTGCATACTTCACTGAAAACATTTCAAATGCCAAACTTCTGATCTCTCCAAGTCAACAGCTAGTTGACTTGGAGAGATCAGATGATACATTTTAAACTGGAGTCAGTCACAGCTGCTGTGTCATGGATTTGAGTGACAGTAAATGCAGTAGGCACAGGAAATATAAATATATTTTATTAGAAACACTCCTTCATCGTGAATCTAGTTATTTGTTGAAAAGGGTTTATTGTAGATGGGTTTCAGTCCTCCCATTATCAGCATGAAAACAACATTCACAAAAAAGAAAAAGATTTGAGCCAATGAGGTACAGAAACCCCCAAGTCAATGCTGAAAGGCGTAACCTGCAAATTCAGCATGACATGACATTGAATAGTCCATTTACGTGGTTTTATCCACATTTCACATCTGTGGTCTACCAGAGTCAACACAACCAAAATGTGTCACTGTCCTTCAACTTCAATCATTCCCTATATCCATCCATCCATCCATTATCTGTAACCGCTCATCCCATTCAGGGTCGTGGAGGAGCTGGAGCCGATCCCAGCTGGACATTGGGCGAAGGCGGGGTGCACCCTGGACAGATCGGCAGACTATCACAGGGCTGACATTAGAGACAGACAACCAATCACACTCACATTCACACCTACAGGCTCATTCCATATCTCTGTATTTTCTCTGTATACACTGGAACAGCGCCACCTGTCCATTGACGTGCCAAAAACATGGATGAAGCAGTCCTCGTTAGTATAGCGGACAGAATCTCTGCCTGTCACGCCGAAGACAGGGTTTCGATTCCGTGACAGGTAGGGTAGTGTTTTCTACCAGCTGCTTATTATTCACCAAGAAAGACAGAAAGTTGTAAAGCAGCAGCAGTTGTTATTTCACAGCAGAATGGAGTATTCAAAATTAGCAGCATCTCGTAATAGGGAGTTATTCGTCCATGAAATGTGATATTCATACCATATGTTGATTTCCGGGAGGCTACGGAGATGGACTTTTCCTTTGGCATCATGGAAGTTCTGGCATACGACTCAGGAAGGGAGAGTAGGGTTTGGCTCAGGCTGCGTTCAGCAGGGGAGGAGAACTGCTGTCTCTGACTGAGGATATTGTCGAGCAGTGGAAAGGGGTGCGGAAAATCAGGGCGAAATTTGTACGGTGCGAACTAGCTATAAGGACAACTGAAAAGATCAAGCACTGATAGCGCAAAGCAAAGAATGCACCGACTATCACAAAGGCAAGAAAACCAAGTGGACGTTTAACTGAACAAGTACGTTACATTGATATGCCCTGTTCTTCTCAGCAATTGGGAAAGTTCAGAACATTTTTGAAAATTGGTATTTACGGTTGTTTTGCAGGTTGTCGTGGCCGAGTGGTTAAGGTGATGGCCTTGAAATCCATTGGGGTCTCCCCTTGCCCGTTCAAATCCTGCCGACAACGAAAGACACTTTTCGGCAGCGGGAGTGCACCATTGATACTTGTGTAGGCTTCCCAGCAGAGACATTTCAGGTACAACTTAGAAAGAAACATCAGTATCAAAGCAAACAAAGTGATTCTTTGACAGTAATTATTGATTGAGTAGACACTTGATTTTGTGTGTTGTTTCTTAAAATCCTTAAGATTGGTATTCAATCTAACCCAATTTTTTAAACTGTGTTCGATACAATATCGAAAATGAGTCAGTAAAGGGTGACAACCCCATGCATTTTTTAAATGCAGGGCTCGTTTCAGTCTCAATGCCCAGAAAGTCCCCGTCAGGTTCGAATATTTCGCAAGCTAGATATCTGGAATGTGTGTGCCAGGCATCGATGAGCCTCTCGGCAAGCGTTTTTTAGCAGTTCACACATGGTGCTTGAACGCCGATGGAGAACTGAAAAGATCAAGCACCGATAGCACCCGTTGGGGTCTCCCGGCGCAGTGGGAACCCACCAATGATACTTGCGTAGGCTTACCTGCTGAGCAATTTTCAGGTGCAACTTCAAAACATCAGTAACAAAGCAAACAAAGTGATTCTTTGACAGTAATTGTTGATTTAGTAGACACTTTGTGTGTTTTGTGTGTTGTCTCTTAAAATCAAATTGTCAGCCAATCAAACCCAATTTTGGATACTGTGTTTGATACGATATTGAAAATAGGTAATTAGAGGTGACAGCCCCGTGCTTTTTTTCAAAAGCAGGGCTCGTGAATTTTGTGTAATAACAGTTTAGCGCAGTGATGGTGGTATTGGTATACTGTTGCTTGGTATTGTTGTTAGAATTAAGCAGTAAAGCTGGGGACACACCAAGCCAACATCAAAGAACTAGCGGCAACGAAGGCCGCCTGTTGCGTCGCCTCACGTCACCTTTGCTTTGACCGACAAGTTGCACTTGAACACACCGTAAAGACTACAGCCGACGGCCAGTTAGCACGTACGTTCTGTGCCTGCCTGAGATGAAATAACTCTTCCTACCAGCAGGTCGCGGTAGTGTGTACTTGTCATTCAAAAAGGGAAACCGGAAGACCGAGGACGGTGGATATACAAGCCGTTATTATGATACGGACATAAAATAAAGCAGTTGCTGACCACATATTCCAGATGGCCATGTCGTTGTGAAAATATCCGTGTATTGGAATGATCAGGTGAGATCAAGAAGAAAAATGGGAAGAGCCCTCTGTGTTTTTCCTCTTGATATTACTCATTGGCTTGCTCCGTATGCAACTTTGATACGAGAGAAGAAGACAACCAAGATCAGAGGTGTTGTGGCTTAGTGGTTAAAGCGGCAGTCTTGTAAACAGGAGATCCTGGGTTCAAATCCCAGCAGTGCCTTTTGGTTGCAGAGATTGTCTCTCTCTTTGGACTAAATGCATTTCATATGAACTACCCAATACAAGTTTGTTTGACCCCCGACCACAGTCAGCATCGCATGCACCTGAAACCACAACCAACAGTGATGTCACAGGGTCTCGGAGTACACCTGTACATCACTGCAGCATGGTGAGAAGTCAAAGGTGCCCTGTTTAGTTTTCTTGTAAACAAACAAATTTCATGTTTACATCATAGAAATAGAATAGAAGTAGAATGCACATGAAACTGTTTTCCATGTTCATTCGAGTACTGCAGGAGGTGCTGAGGCTTAGTTGGTTAAAGTGCTTGTCTAGTAAACAGGAGATCCTGGGTTCAAATCCCAGCAGTGCCTGGTTGTTGCAAAAATGAGCTCTTAAATAAAGTCTGTCATGTTTGTCTCTGCCACCTCAACATCAAGGGTTTATTTTAGGCTGGAAAACTCAGTAGTTAAGTTTAGAGAACGACTGTAGTTCTGTTTAAAGTTGACTGTTGTGATGAGGAAACAGACAGCTCCTGTATTAAACTATTTGTAACTCTTTTTTACATTTTGGAAATGAATGCAGCTTTGATATGAGAGAAGAAGACAGCAAAAAACAGTGGTGCTGTAGCTTAGTGGTTAAAGCGCCTGTCTCGTAAACAGGAGATCTTGGGTTCAAATCCCAACAGTGCCTCACACAGGACAGCAGACTTTATCAGTAGAAGACTGAGCTGAGAAAGTCAGGGCCTTAAGGCAGCAAATGTACTACTGTGATTGCTGGTATAGTGGTGCAAGCACTTTCCCCGGTTTGATTTCTGGCCATCGCAGTTGCATTTCACAGATTTCAAAGCAACGTACCAGATTAACCATCAGTGTTTTAGTCAGATTTCTTCTTTTATTCAGGTGCTCAGTGGTAGACCGCATGCTTTGCATGTATGAGGCCCCGGGTTCAATCCCCGGCATCTCCAATAGGTATTATGGTCACAGTAAAAGGGTGACTCTGGGGGAGTAGGGCACGTTAGTATATGGATAGCTATGTTCACACTACAAGACTTTCAAAGTCATCCCATATCTTTACTGCAAAACTTGGTGTTTTGACATGCAGTAAATTCCTACTGTGACCCGAGGTTTCCCCTCAACCCTTGTCTTGCGCTCTCATTGGCTGTAGCTTCTGGCAGGAGTCCCCGACAGGTCCAGATATTTAGCATGCTAGATATCTGGAATATGTCTGCGAGCCTCTCGGCGAGCGTTTTTGAGCAGTTCACACATGATGCTTGAATGCCAAGTGCGAGTGGCAAGCCAATGACGTTTTGCCTCTGATCTGGGGCTTTTGTTGACATTTGTAACGCCGAGTTATTAAGTGATTTTGGAAATTTGGAAATTTGGTGTGAAGACTTTTTTGCGCAGCGATGGTGGTATAGTGGTGAGCATAGCTGCCTTCCAAGCAGTTGACCTGGGTTAGATTCCCAGCCATCGCAGTCCTTTTCTTCTTCTACTGACAAACGGATAAATGGTAAAGGATCCCAGCTGACATTGGGCGAAGGCGGGGTACACCCTGCACAGATCAGCAGACATTCAAAGAGCTGACACTAGAGACAGACAACCTTTCACACTCACATTCACACCTACGGCCTCATTCCATATCTTTGTATATTCCCTATATACAAGAGCGCCACCTGACCTGTCCGTTGACGTGCCACAATTAGGGATGAAGCAGTCCTTGTTAGTTAGTGGACAGTATCAAATCTCAGCAGTGCCTGGTTGTTGCAGAAATGAGCTCTTAAATTAAGTCTGTCATGTTTATCTCTGCCACTTCTATATCAAGGGAAAACTTAGTAGTTAAGTTTAGAGAAAAACTGCTTCTGGTTAAAGGTGACTGTTGTGATGAGGAAACAGACAGCTCAGAATGCACCAACCATCACAAAGGCAAGTAAACCAAGTGGACATTTAACTGAACAAGTACGTTGCATTGATATGCCCTGTTCTTCTCAGCAATTGGGAAAGTACAGAAGATTTTTGGAAATTGGTATTTACGGCTGTTTTACAGGTTGTCGTGGCCGAGTGGTTAAGGCGATGGATTCGAAATCCATTGGGGTCTCCCCGCGCAGGTTCAACAACTTAAAAAAAAACATCAGTATCAAAGCAAACAAAGGGATTCTTTGACAGTAATTGTTGATTGAGTAGACACATGAAGAAAAATGGGAAGCATTTTGGAAACAATGGAAGAGAGAACGGAATGAACACCAACAAGAGGAGGTGCGTTAGTACTATAGTCTGGAAGTTATGGTTTGAGAGGGAAGGGGGATTCTGCTCCTGTGTATTTGCTGCGGAGCAGAAGGTCATGGCTTCGATTCCCACATGAGGCAAGGATGGAGAAATGTGTCAAGGTAATGGATAAATGGTAAAGGTAGGCGGGGTACACCCTGGACAGATCGACAGACTATCACAGGGCGGACACTAGAGACAGACAACCATTCACACTCACATTCACACCTACAGGCTCATTCCATATCTCTGTATATTCCCTGTATACACTGGAAGAGCGCCACCTGTCCGTTGACGTGCCACAATTAGGGATAAAGCAGTCCTCGTTGTTAGTGGACAGTATCAAATCTCAGCAGTGCCTGGTTGTTGCAGAAATGAGCTCTTGAATTAAGTCTGTCATGTTTATCTCTGCCACTTCTATATCACGGGTTTAGTTTAGGCAGGAAAACTTAGTAGTTAAGTTTAGAGAAAGACTGCTTCTGGTTAAAGGTGACTGTTGTGATGAGGAAACAGACAGCTCAGAATGCACCAACCATCACAAAGGCAAGAAAACCAAGTGGACGTTTAACTGAACAATGATATGCCCTGTTCTTCTCAGCAATTGGGAAAATACAGAAGATTTTGGGAAATTGGTATTTACGGCTGTTTTACAGGTTGTCGTGGCCGAGTGGTTAAGGCGATGGATTCGAAATCCATTGGGGTCTCCCAATGACTGAGGATATTGTCATGCGGCGGAAAGGGGAGCGAAAATCAGGTTGAAATTTGTCTGGTGCGAACTAGCTATAAGGAGAACTGAAAAGATCAAGCACTGATAGCGCAAGAAAATCCGTAACAATGTGCAAGTTGGGCAATTGGGGAAACTTCAATTGCAAATTGGTGATTTCGTTCCTCAAATTGGTGTATTTGTGTTCCCAAAAAAGACAAGCTCTGTAAGAGTGCTATTGTGAAGTGTGCTATACATTATGTCTACCCGTCATCATCCTCCTCCTCCTCCTCCTACTCCTAATCATCAGGAATTCTGCTACTCTATCTCATCATGCCTCTCCGGGAACCATCACCTTAACGTGGTGGAGAGGTTTGTGTGTCCCTATGACCCTGAGGGCTGTGTTGTCTGGAGCCTCGTGCTCCTGGTAGGGTCTCCCATGGCAAATTGGTCTTAGGTGAGGGGCCGGACTAAGAATGGTTCACAAAAAACCCAATGACGACACGAGGCAGAGGAGGAGTTACCCGGCCCGGAGGAAGCCCGGGGCCCACGTCTGGAGCCAGGCCCAGACGGAGGGCCCGTCAACGAGCGTCTGGTGGCCGGGCTTGCCACGGAGCCCGGCCGGGGATACCCCGAAAAAGGAACGTGGCACCCCCCTCCTCTCCATCCTGTGGGCTCACCACCTGCAGGAAGAACCGCTTGGGTCGGGTGCGCTGCCACACGGGTGGCAGTGAAGGCCAGGGACCTCGACGGACTGGACCCGGGCGGCAGAGGCTGGCTCTGGGGACGTGGAACGTCACCTCTCTGTGGGGGAAGGAGCCGGAGCTTGTGCGGGAGGTGGAGCGCTACCAGTTGGATCTGGTAGGGCTTACCTCTACGCACAGCCTCGGTTCTGGAACCGTACTCTTGGATAGGGGTTGGACTCTATTCTTCTCTGGAGTTGCCCATGGTGTGAGGCGCCGGGCGGGTGTGGGGATACTCACAAATCCCCGGCTGAGTGCCGCTACGTTGGAGTTTACCCCGGTGGACGAGAGGGTCGCCTCCCTACGCCTTCGGGTTATGGGGGGGAAAACTCTGACTGTTGTTTGTGCGTATGCACCAAACAGCAGTTCGGAGTATTCGGCCTTCTTGGAGACCCTGAATGGAGTCCTGTATGGGACTCCAGTAGGGGACTCCATAGTTCTCCTGGGAGACTTCAACGCGCACGTGGGCAACGATGGAGACACCTGGAGTGGCGTGATTGGGAGGAACGGCCTCCCTGATCTAAACCCGAGTGGTCGTTTGTTGTTGGACTTCTGTGCTAGTCATGGATTGTCCATAACGAACACCATGTTCGAACATAAGGATGCTCATAAGTGTACGTGGTACCAGAGCACCCTAGGCCGAAGGTCGATGATCGATTTTGTAATCGTATCATCTGATCTGAGGCCGCATGTTTTGGACACTCGGGTGAAGAGAGGGGCGGAGCTGTCAACTGATCACCATCTGGTGGTGAGTTGGGTCAGAGGGTGGGGGAAGACTCTGGACAGACCTGGTAAGCCCAAACGCGTAGTGAGGGTGAACTGGGAACGTCTGGAGGAGGCCCCTGTCCGAGAGATCTTCAACTCACACCTCCGGCGGAGCTTTTCTGGCATCCCTGTGGAGGTTGGGGGCATTGAACCCGAGTGGACGATGTTCAAAGCTTCCATTGCTGAAGCTGCGGCGGTGAGCTGTGGTTTTAAGGTCTTAGGTGCCTCAAGGGGCGGCAATCCTCGAACACCGTGGTGGACACCGGTGGTCAGGGAAGCCGTCCGACTGAAGAAGGAGGCCTTCCGGGATATGTTATCTCGGAGGTCTCCGGAGGCAGTTGCAGGGTACCGACGGGCCCGAAGAGCAGCAGCCACTGCCGTGACGGAGGCAAAGCAGCGGGTGTGGGAGGAGTTCGGAGCAGCCATGGAGAAGGACTTTCGGTCGGCACCAAAGTGCTTCTGGAAAACCATCCGGCACCTTAGGAGGGGGAAACGGGGAACCATCCAAGCTGTGTACAGTAAGGATGGGACACTGTTGACCTCAACTGAGGAGGTAATCGGGCGGTGGAAGGAGCACTTTGAGGAACTTCTGAATCCGACCAATACGCCCTCTATGGTAGAGGCAGAGCTGGAAGCTGATGGGGGACCATCATCAATTACCCTGGTGGAAGTCACTGAGGTAGTCAAACAACTCCACAGTGGCAAAGCCCCGGGGGTTGATGAGATCCGCCCAGAAATGCTGAAGGCTCTGGGTGGGGAGGGGCTGTCTTGGATGACACGTCTCTTCAACACCGCGTGGAAGTCGGTGACAGTGCCTAAGGAGTGGCAGACCGGGGTGGTGGTTCCCCTTTTCAAAAAGGGGGACCAGAGAGTGTGTGCCAATTACAGGGGTATCACACTGCTCAGCCTCCCTGGTAAAGTCTACTCCAAGGTGCTGGAAAGGAGGGTTCGGCCGATAGTCGAACCTCAGATCGAAGAGGAACAATGCGGATTCCGTCCTGGCCGTGGAACAACGGACCAGCTTTTCACTCTCGCAAGGATCCTGGAGGGGGCCTGGGAGTATGCCCATCCAGTCTACATGTGTTTTGTGGACTTGGAGAAGGCATATGACCGGGTCCCCCGGGAGATACTGTGGGGGGTGCTGCGGGAGTATGGGGTGAGGGGGGCACTTCTCAGGGCCATCCAATCCCTGTACGCCCAAAGCGAGAGCTGTGTTCGGATCCTCGGCAATAAGTCGGACTCGTTTCCGGTGGGGGTTGGCCTCCGCCAGGGCTGCGCTTTGTCACCAATCCTGTTCGTGATATTCATGGACAGGATATCGAGGCGTAGTCGGGTGGAGGAGGGTTTGCAGATCGGTGTGCTGAGGATCTCATCGCTGCTTTTTGCAGATGATGTGGTCCTGTTGGCATCATCGGTCTGCGACCTCCAGCACTCACTGGATCGGTTCGCAGCCGAGTGTGACGCAGTCGGGATGAGAATCAGCACCTCTAAATCTGAGGCCATGGTTCTCAGCAGGAAACCGGTGGTTTGCCTACTCCGGGTAGGGAATGAGTCCTTACCCCAAGTGAAGGAGTTTAAGTATCTCGGGGTCTTGTTCGCGAGTGAGGGGACAATGGAACGTGAGATTGGTCGGAGAATCGGAGCAGCAGGGGCGGTATTGCATTCGCTTTACCGCACCGTTGTGACGAAAAGAGAGCTGAGCCGGAAGGCAAAGCTCTCGATCTACCGTTCAATCTTCGTTCCTACTCTCACCTATGGTCATGAGGGTTGGGTCATGACCGAAAGAACGAGGTCGCGGGTGCAAGCGGCCGAAATGGGTTTCCTCAGGAGGGTGGCTGGCGTCTCCCTTAGAGATAGGGTAAGAAGCTCAGTCATCCGTGAGGGACTCGGAGTAGAGTCCTTGCTCCTTTGCGTCGAAAGGAGCCAGTTGAGGTGGTTCGGGCATCTAGCAAGGATGCCTCCTGGGCGCCTCCCTTGGGAGGTGTTCCAGGCACGACCAGCTGGGAGGAGACCACGGGGAAGACCCAGGACTAGATGGAGAGATTATATCTCTACTCTGGCCTGGGAACGCCTCGGGATCCCCCAGTCAGAGCTGGTTAATGTGGCCCGGGAAAGGGAAGTTTGGGGTCCCCTGCTGGAGCTGTTGCCCCCGCGACCCGATCCCGGATAAGCGGTTGAAGATGGATGGATGGATGGATATCTCATCATCATCACCATCATCACCATCATCACAGCTCCATCTGGACACATTGTCCACATTGTCTAAACTGAACTCCTTTCGCTGTTCTCATTTTGAAAACAGTTCATTGTTGTGTTTCTGTACTTTAAAGTAGTCATTTGGTTGAATAATGACCTCCGTATTCATGTTCTATAATATATTGAACTTGTGGTTCCATGACCACATGCTGGAGGTAAACCAATAACCAGTTAGTTTTTGTAAAGATGACCAACTCTATTTAGAAAAAACACACACAAACACAGCAAACCAAAATGCAACATAAATATATAAAATTAAAAAACAATATATTATATACACACACACATATATATACACACATAGGAGTCTATCTCTTTCTCTTCCTCCTCCTCCTAGGATTTTAAAAGTGCTGCTGTTGTGATGCCCCCTCTCTTCTCTGTCAGCCACTGCTCCACAGTCCTGCCCTTTAGGTCTGACACCGCGCAGGACGTCTCCCTGGTCTTTCTGTAGAGACTGTGGACAGTGGCTTTCGCCCTTTGTTGGCCAAACTGGCGGCAGGTCCTCTGTTTCGGGGGCGGCAAAGAGCCTTCCCGCATGGCCTTCCACTTCTTCTACAGCCTCCAGATGGTGGTCCTGGGGATGCAGGTCTTCATCCACTGCTTCAGAGTCATTCGTCCTGCTGCCGCCACCTTGCAGAACTGATGACCTCTGAAGCTGTAGAATCCCCTTTGACCTGCAGGACCACCACACATGGGGCAAGAGGCTTTGAGAGAGTTTGAGGAAACACACACACAACAGTCAGTCACTAAAAAAGGAAAGAAAGAAAGAAATCAATCAATCAATCAATCAAAGGCATCGGAGGTGGCGGCAGGGGTAGAGGCATCGGAGGAGGCGGCAGAAATAGCAGAGGTAGAGGCATCGGATGCATCGGAAGCATGTATTGGTGGGGGCGTCGTCGGTGGTGGTGCTGGTGATGGCAGCAAGGGCAGCAACGCAGGCAGCGGTGGCTTCGCTGGCAACGGTGGCCACGTCAGCAGCCCTCTGCTCCGCCAACCACTGCTCCGCAGTCTTGCCCTCGCCCTCATTTGAAAGGGTACAGAACTGTTTGCCATTTCGGCTTGTGTGGCTGTACTTAAATGTCTTAGGCATGCCACACTGCTGGCAGGTATAAGTCTTTCTTTCATGAAATGGCCAGCCCTTCTTCTTGGCCTTTGCCTCCGCCAATGCTGTTTGTTTTCTACGCCACTTTGTGGTCCTTGGTATTTTATGCCCATCCCTCTTCTTCATCTCGTGGAGGATGTCCTCCACGGAGCGGCCCTTGACTTTAGAGCAGAAGTCTCTGCCCTTACAGGTTGTGTGCCCAAACTCGCGCCGTTTGGGCCTACCGCATTTAGAGCAGGGCTAAGACTTAGGAGGTTTCCTCATCGCTTTGATCTCCTTACCCGCTGCTCTTGGCTCTAGCCACCGCCTCAGCCCTTTCCTTCCTCCTGTATGCCATGGACCTCGGCGCCACCTCCCCCTGGCCCACAGGAGGGTAGTCCTCAACGTGCTTCATGGTACTGGGCCGCTTTTTTCTGTCTGCATGAACACAATGAAGAAATGGATGCATCACAGGAAACATCAGAGGAAACATCAAAGGAGACAGCAGAGGAGACAGCATTTCATTGACAGTTCTTCAACATGAAGAAATAAGACCACGTTCATACCTGATGGATCTAAGGAAATATTTTAGGCCGATGAGCATGTCCCAGTTTATGAAGGTTAATGAACGCCTCCTCCTCCGTCCGTCTTGATATGCGCCTTCAGCGACTCCAGAGCATCAACACAGTGTTTTCCAGTCGCTGCCGCTCTTCATTTTCAAACTGGATCTTTTGCCTTGAAGTGAAAAATAGCTACGAGGTAAAATAAAAAGAAAAAAAGACGATCAGGGCCGAGATCAAGCCATGTAGATGTCCCTCCATTGTTGCGTTCTGGAAGTCTGCTCTTCATTGTTTACCTCCGGGAGTTTTCCAGCATGGACATTCTGACCAATCAGAGAGCAGCTTCTTTGCGCACCAAAATTTTGGTCCGCTTGTAAACACAAACCAAACTTGAGGCAATATGCAACATTGTAACAATTTGGTCCCTGATTCAGACCAGAGCAAACCAGAGTTTCTCACCTTTATCGTTGACCAGCTACACACTCCCAGCCAATCAGAGTCCTCCCCTTGGTCCCCTCCCCCCTCCCCTCCTTCCTTCCTTCCTTCCTTCCTGTTCTGCTGCCCACAGCCTTTGAGTTCTGTTACCAGTGTTTTAGCACCTCCTAGTGGTGGACATTGCCGGCACCCGGGGATTCTTTAGCTAAAGCGCCCTAAACACATTTCCATTCATTCTCTATGGTAGTGCTGAACCACTACGGATGCAATATATCTTTGGCCGCTATTGTTTGTTTGGCGCCCTTTTTCCGAGGAGAGGAGGAGTTGTTGTTTCCTTCGCCACTCTGGCAGTGTTGGTCTGGATGAGCTACACTTCGCATCGACTTGAGCTTGAGCTGCGCTCTGTGGACATTACGCCAAACGGTGAGTTATATTTAGATAAATAAAGATTACCGACATGTTACTATAATGTATCCTGGCGCTGTGTGGCGTGTCCTTGCTTGTGTGGACGCTATAAAGTTAACGGTTAGCCGTGTTTCTTCAGTTTATTGTGTCGCCGCGGCCGTGTTGGCGACTTTTGGGATGAACTACAAGCTAACGTAACATTATTAACAACGAACCAACATGTTACTATAATGTATCCTGGCGCTGTCTGACGTGTTCTTGTTTCTGTGAACGCTATAAAGTAACCGTTAGTCGTGTTTCTCCCGTTTATTGTGTCGCCGCGGTACTTTGGGATGAACTACAAGCTAACGTAACATTATTAAAAACGAACCAACATGTTATTATAATGTATCCTGGCGCTGTGTGACGTGTTCTTGCTTGTGTGAGCGCTATAAAGTTGTCATTAGCCGTGTTTCCTCAGTTTATTGTGTCGAGCTGCTGCGGTACTTTGGGATGAATTACAAGCTAACGAAACTTAACATTCCTTAGGTTGAAAGCATCACGTTGTTAGTTAACATTAATGTCTAATGTAGCGTTAACTACGGTGTATCAGCAGCTTACATCAGCAGTAAGGTTAGATATAACGTTACTCTGGACACACTAACGTTACTTTACATACACACATTGACAGAATGATAAATGAACAAGCTTCATATGAATCATAAAGTCGTCGTGTTTGCACTTAACGCTACGTCGACTACTTTCAGTCTCCGTTGTATAACGTTGCTGTTGTCACAGCATGTACTTATACTTAAGGTTTTTAATGCAGGACTTTTACTTGTAGCAGAGTATTTCTACACTGTGGTATCAGTACTATCACTGAAGTACAAGATCAGAGTACTTCTTCCACCTCTGTTAAAATGAGAGAACACCAGAATATTGTTTATTAATTGAGAACCAATGTCTCTGAGGGTTTTTCATACTTTGTCATGTTGTGTACAACGTACTATTCATGCTTAATTTTAACACTTATTATATGCTTCTATACCATATTACAATTTTCAAAATACTAAATAGGCCACGTTTGTCTGAGCTTGTCAAAAGCAGAATATATCAAATATAGTCTAATGCATGTCTGTTTGGGATAGGAAAGGTGAATTGAATGCAGGGCGTTGCTGGATAAGACACTTCACACTTCAGTGTTACTTGAGTCAGAATCACTGGTTGGGGGTGGGGGGGCTGAGCTCCCTTCACCTTCAAGTTCTTTCCCATGGGTAGTTCAAAGCATTTAACCCATGGGGGGGGGGGGGGGCATCTTTGAGGTGTAAATAGTCTGCCTCAACAACCAGAGCTCATCGTTAAGACATACACAAAGGCAGGCACTTAATCAAGGTACTATACAAAGTAGTAAAGGTAATATTAAAGTAAAGGTATTTGATATCATTTTTTTTTTCTTCAAAACCCTGATAAATACAGTGAGAATATGTAGACAGTAAAGGGGCTAGAGCTGAGATGTGAACCGCCTAATTCCTGCTCTCCCTTGAGACCCTCACTATTAACATTTGTTATGAAAACAATGCCTGTCTATAACATATTAATAGATCAATATGCTTTTCTTCACTACAGGTAAAATGCAGAAAACTGTTTTTTTCCCTGGGAGAATGAGTGTCACATTCCGCAAGGGACCACTTGGTTATCTCCGTCAGGATCCAACGGATGCAGCCAAACTCCTTAAAGACAACCCCTCTCTACAGGACAAGTCTGCACCCGTGAAGGAGGAGCTGGTCAGGAAAAATGCACTGTCTGTGATCATTTTAAGAGGAGGGGATGCTTCAGATAAAACTGAGGTGGCTGGAGAATACATCCTGCAGTTTGGGAAATATAAAGGGAAGTCCTTCCGCTGGCTCCTTGAAAATGACATTGGGTATACCATCTACCTAATCAAGAACCAGCAAAAGGAGGAGACTGCAGGAGTGTTCATGGCAGGGGGGCACAGCAAGGACAGCCTGCTGTCATTTGTGAGCTATGCCCTCAGCTTTCAAGAAATCCAGTCTCTTCTCAATTATGAGAAACAAAAGCCAGTTGTGACAGCAGCAGCATCAGAGGATGACCAGCTGGTTGGTTTTGGCTCTCGTGCCAAAAGCACCTGGAGAGAGATTTGGGACAGCAGGGATGATGGCTATGCAGCCTTTATTATGAGGAAAAGCTGTGCTCCAGGAACAAAGATGCACAAACTACAAGTGTACCTGCAGAAGAAGCTGCCCTCCCCCTCTGGCTCCTCTCTGGTGACACATGCCTCACAGGCCCCTGCTGAAGCCATGGGTGGGTCTTGTTTTCCATTTGTTTTGTCAAAAAAATGTATATGCTGTCATGGTATCCAGTGTATTTTAGTACACCAAAGGGAGTAAACTTCGTCTTCCATTATTTCAGTGGTGATTTTATTCATACTATCCTAAGTACAGTAAAGCCATATTTTTAGTACATTCTAATTCTTGTCCGTTTGCATCACAGTGATGGATGAAGATGAAGAGCTGGAGAGAGCGATGCTGGGTATCTGTCCTTCTAAGCAACATGTGCAGAGCTGTGAGTAAACATTTGTTGTCTTATATTGGTTTGTTTCTACTGCCTGAAGATTCAAAATAATTTACAGTTCAGCCTGTTTAATATTAATTGTGTATTCTATATAGTTTATATTTAATTGTTTTTGTTTGTGTTTTACAGCTGTTTCTGCACCATCAGCATCAACTGCCAGACGACAGGCTTCGGGAACAGAAAGAGGTTCTTAACCAAACAAAAACGTCCTGTCGTCGACAGAGACTCTGGGACCATGAATTCTTATCCCAAACCGAAGCATGACATAAACCGTTCCTTCTCATGTTGACCATGTTCTGGTCATGTTTGTGTTTTGCTGTTCAACTTGTTGTCCTAGTGACTATGAATTGATTCCAGTCATGGCGAGGGTAAGTAGCACTCTTTATTCCAGTTTTTAGACTTATATGATGAATATATATATATATAGGACTGCTGTGGTTACTAACACTTGTATGCATGTGTTTGCAGTGTGCCATGTTGCTTCCCCTGCTTAGGCTAAATTGTAATGACTGACTACTAAATATTTATCCATACAGAACTAAACTGCATGTGTATGAATGAAATTCTTTATACTTTAATGTAACAAACAGTCTGTTTAACTATATAAGGCTGAGATAAGCAGGTGAAGTAAAAGATGGATAATGTATGCCTTTACTAACACCAGTTTTTTTTATATTGTCAAAATATAAATGACTGACAAGATTTTTTCTGTTGTAGTACCATCTGCTACACTGTCCACACCAACTGAACTGACGGGTTCACAAGTAGATGGTAAATGCATTATATTTCTTTTTATCCATTTAAACCTTTCTGTCATATTCCCTCTGATTATGTCCGTTATAAACCAATAATTGATTACTTTTTGTGGTCCTTATCTCCTTGCAGCCCCTGCTCTGCCGATGGTAAAGAGACCTGTGCCCCTTCCTCAGGAGCTGATGTTCCTGATGCCAGAAACACCAGGACCCTTGCCAACAGAGACAACTGTCACTGTCCCAGGTGTGTATTATTTTAACTGTATTTGCATCTTAAAAATATCCATATGTAGTGTCCATCGGAACTGTTCTCATTGATGTAAATCAGATACTGGTGCACAATGTCATAGTCAAGTTTTTTATTTATCTTACTGTGAATAATAATGAAATGTTTAATATTCTATATAGTGTCAGAGGCACTTCCGATTTCTCCTGAGACGTCTGCAGAGCCCATTCAACCGCCGCTGCAACCGCCAAGAGCTCAAAGTAAGTATTTGAATGTTCTTGATTTGGTTGTGTGCGTGTCAAAGAGATAGAATCAAGTCAACACACAATCTTAATAATTTGCTATGTCTTTCTTCTTGCCTGACCAGGTCAGCCATTACCCAGGCCATCAGCTGTCCCCAGCTGTCCTCCTCCACAGCTTAAACAGCATTTGCATAGGAATGATTCTGTCCCAAGCTTTTTGATCCATATTTTATTTATTTGTTTTTACCTTTATTTTATTCAGGGGGAGGTTCACTGAGGGCAATGCTCTCTTTTTCAGGAACGCCCTGATCACATTCACACAGTTACACATTCACACCTGGAAGCTGCCCAGTACAACCACAGTCTGATCTGCTGGTCACTGAGCAACTCCACTGGAGCGGTTGGGGGGGCCTTGCTCAAGGGCATCTCAGTGGTGGTAATGAGGGAGGGCCACCACTGCCCCATATAAGCGGTTTATCAATGTAACCGTGATCACTGTAACCGGTTTCCACTGTATATACTGTATATTTTGCTCATGTAAATAATTATTACATTTATTATATACAATATTATATTTACTTTACCTTACATTTTTGTGTGATATATGTGTGACCTTGCAATATGGGCTCTGTTGAATATTTACTGTTACAGTTGTGGTTAATAAATACATTTAATTCACTAATGTCTACATGTCTCATTAATAAATTAATAATTTATAGTGAACAGTAAAGTCTCTAATTGAAGTAATTAAGTAATTGCAATTTAAATGTTACACATAGGAAGAAAACTCTGTAATATAATTGGTTAATAGCTTTAAGTAAGTCAAGAACTTGATATAACCAGACTAGTCTAATCTAATGATAATCAGAAGAAGTAAATAACAAACTAAGACTCACATTTCTTGATTCCCAAATAGCTCATTATCTTTGACAATGTATCACAGACTTTGTACCAAGTGGGATTCGAACCAGCTCCAGATAATCATTCTTAAATATTCAGGAGAAAACTGCTGGACCAGAGCCGCGTTTTCAGCACCTTGGACAGCGTTAATAAGTCTGCAATTTCAGTGGCTGTCAGTGTATGCCACCTATACGCGACTTGCCCCGCGCTGACAAGCGGAGATACTGTCCACTATACTAACGAGGACTGCTTCATCCCTGTTTTTGGCACGTCAATGGACAGGTGGCGCTGTTCCAGTGTATACAGGGAATATACAGAGATATGGAATGAGCCCGTAGGTGTGAATGTGAGTGTGATTGGTTGTCCGTCTCTAGTGTCCGCCCTGTGATAGTCTGCCGATCTGTCCAGGGTGTACCCCGCCTACCTTTACCATTTATCCATTACCTTGACACATTTCTCCATCCTTGCCTCAGGTGGGAATGGAACCCATGACCTTCAGCTCCACAGCAAATACACAGGAGCAGAATCCCCCTTCCCTCTCAAACCATAACTTCCAGACTATAGTACTAACGCACCTCCTCTTGTTGGTGTTCATTCCGTTCTCTCTTCCATTGTTTCCAAACGAGACAATGTTTTTCCAGAAAAAAGTCACATCATGTCCTGAATAACTCTTCTCCTTTTAAAGTCCACAGACTGCTGTCCTGTGTGAGGCACTGTTGGGGTTTGAACCCAAGATCTCCTGTTTACAAGACAGGCGTTTTAACCACCAAGCCACAGCGCCACCGTTTCTTGCCGTCTTCTTCTCTCATGTCAAAGCTGCATTCATATCCAAAATGTAAAAAAGAGTTCAACACAGGAGCTCTCTGTTTCCTCATCACAACAGTCAACTTTTAACCGGAACCAGTCTTGCTCTAAACTGAACCACTGAGTTTTCCAGCCTAAACTAAACCCTTGATGTTGAGGTGGCAGAGATAAACATGACAGACTTCATTTAAGAGCTCATTTCTGCAACAACCAGGCACTGCTGGGATTTGAACCCAGGATCTCCTGTTTACTAGACAGGCACTTTAACCAGCTAAGCCACAGCACCTCCTACAGTAGTCGAATGACCATGGAAAACAGTTTGATGGGCATTCTACTTCTATTCTATTTCTATGATGTAAACATGAACTTTGTTTGTTTACAAGAAAACTAAACAGGGCACCTTTAACTTCTCACCATGCTGCAGTGTACAGGTATACTCCGAGACCCTGTGACATCACTGTTGGTTGTGGTTTCAGGTGCATGCGATGCTGACTGTGGTCGGGGGTCAAACAAACTTGTATTGGGTAGTTCATATGAAATGCATTTAGTCCAAAGAGAGAGACAATCTCTGCAACCAAAAGGCACTGCTGGGATTTGAACCCAGGATCTCCTGTTTACAAGACAGGCACTTTAACCAACTAAGCCACAGCGCCTCCTACTGCTGCAGCTCCCCGTTGCAAGAAGACAACGGGCTAGTAAACATGGATGTAAACAGTACTGGATTTAAAACACTTAGAAACTCACTGATAGCTTCTTCCATTCTGTGTTTCTTCACTCCAACAGTCAACATTTAACCAGAACAACAGTGTTCCTCTAAACTTAACTATGTAGTTTTCCTGCCTAGACTAAAACATTGGTACAGAGCTGGCAGAGATAAACATCCATCCATCCATTATCTGTACCTGCTCATCCTATTCAGGGTCGGGCGGGGGGGGGGGGGGGCTGGTGCAGATCCCAGTTGACATTATGTGAAGGCGGGGTACACCCTGGACACGTCACCAGACTATAGTACTACACCACCTCCTCTTGTTGGTGTTCATTCCGTTCTTTCTTCCATTGTTTCCTTTCATTTCCACACAAATGAGACAATGTTTTTCCAGGACAATGTCACATCATGTCCTGAATCTATTTTCCCAAGATCTACTGTTTACAAGACAGGCACTTTAACCACTAAGCCACAGCGTCTCTGTTTTTTGTTGTCTTCTTCTCTCAAATCAAAGTTGCATACATATCCAAAATGTAAAAAATAGTTGCAAAGAGTTCAACACAGGAGCTTTCTGTTTCTTCATCACAACATTCAACTTTTGACCAGAGGTCTGTACTACGAAGCAAATTCAACATACGGTATCTTCTCGTTATCTGGCTTCACTAACCCTAACAAATGAGATCCCGCTAAGCGGTCCTACAGCGGTGGTTATCAACTCGGTAAATCAACCCAGGCTTTCTCAGTCTGGATATGAGCGTTTTCACATGAACGGGGCGGTATTTGCAGCATATGACCAATCACAGACATTGACAAGTCTACTGACTTGCAAACAGACAGGCAGAGCGGCACATTTTACAAAGGAAGACTAAACTTTATTATAAACTTCTTGCGCTCTCATTGGCTGTAGCTTCTGGCAGGAGTCCCCAACATGTCCAGATATTCAGCATGCTAGATATCTGGAATGTGTGTGCAAGGCATCTGTGTGTGTGTTTATACACTCATATTAACATTTGAAATCTCTCTCCCTCAAGGTGATGAAGAAGCTCGCAGGTACAGCCTCTGACACGGCCACCTGGGTTACTAACGTTGGTAACGAGTACGGGCAGGTCCTCATGAGGTCCTTTCTGACAGAAGGGTAGACCGACTTATCCGACTCGTTCGGGGGGGGGGGGGGTCACAAGGACTCGCTGGTCCCTCGTCCTCGCAGACTACGTGGCCATCAGAGAGGCAGTGCTGGCAAGCCGAGGATGATGGCTCAGACTGAAATCCAGCTCTTTGAGCTAAGTCAGAGGACCCTGTACCAGTGGTAAGAGTTAAACATGAAGCTGTGTTGATGTGTTGTAATCTCTACTGTCATTGATGTTAGATGAGGAGCCTAAAAACAGCCTGTGTTTGTCTTCCAGGTTCTCTCGGCGCCAGAAAGGGGCGGGGAGGGATAAGCTGCTGCAGGGAACTGGCGTCGTCCTCCAGCTAAAGGGCTGTCCTCTGTACAGGTCGGGTAAGGACAGCCCTTTAGCTTCAATGTCCCCGAGGACCAGCCAGGACCCTCACATCAAGGTCCCCCTCCTCCCCCTCCACTCCCTACTCCCCCTCCACCAGATGAGGAGCAGCCAGGACCCTCATCTGGTGGCCACCCCCATCCTCGTCCTCCTCCAGCACCGCACCCGGGTGGCCTTATCACTCCTCCCCCTGCTGGCCAGCCTCCTCTTTCTGGACCAAAAAAAACTGTCCCGGTCCACGATGTACAGGAAGAGGAAGGCGGCCAAAGCTGCCGCAGGGCTGGGGCCGCCGCCCAGGAGCAAAACCCGCCGGCCGATGTTGCAGTACACCTGCAGCAAGTGTGGCAAGCCCAGGACGATCGACACCGGCCACACTCGCATTGGAGGAGTCGCGTATTGCGCATCGGTTGGCGTAAAAACTGTGGAGGAATGGAGGGAGGAAATGAGGACACGGGGGGGAGACCAGGGCGGGGACTGAGGGACATTTGAGATGCAGCTCAGCACTGTGGGTCAACAGGAAGAGGAACACCAGAGAAAAGGCCATGCTGTGATTTGGGATCAAAAACTTTTGACTTTTGCTCTAGGTCTCTAGTTTGATCCATCCATCCTCTGAATGCTCTAGGTCTCTAGTTTGATCCATCCATCCTCTGAATGCTCTAGGTCTCTAGTTTGATCCATCCATCCTCTGAATGCTCTAGGTCTCTAGTTTGATCCATCCATCCTCTGAATGCTCTGGGTCTATAGTCTGATCCATCCATCCATCCTCTGAATGCTCTAGGTCTTTAGTCTGATCCATCCATCCATCCATCCATCCATCCATCCTCTGAATGCTCTAGGTCTCTAGTCTGATCCATCCATCCTCTGAATGCTCTAGGTCTCTAGTTTGATCCATCCATCCTCTGAATGCTCTAGGTCTTTAGTTTGTGGCTGTAAAGTTTCATGAGGCTGTGATTATCCTAGAGTTCACCACAGGTCATTTTATACAGGGAGGTCAATAAAATGTCTCCTATGGGGACTAACATCATCACACATGAATCCAGTTGGGCTCATTGGATCCACCAGAGTCTCAGCTTATGTTTTTTGCCCCAAACTGCATGTGATTATCATAAAGTGGGCATGTCTGTAAAGTGGAGACTCGTGGGTACCCATAGAACCCATTTACATTCACTGATCTGGAGGTCAGAGGTCAAGGGACCCCTTTGAAAATGGACATGACAGTTAATTCTTTCCCCGCTAAAAGTTAGCCCAACTTTGGAGCGTTATTTAACCTCCTTCTCCTCCTCCTTGTTTTCATTTATGATGTATGTTTTCACTGTACTTTATGTTCACCAGTTAGTCTAGAACTCTGTTTCCGCTGCTGTTTGACAGTTTTTGTTTTTTAAATAAAATGAAAAAGTCTGCAATTTGTTTGGAAGCTTTATTATTTCTGATTATTTATAATTCATTATAGTTTATAGTTGTAATAACGTCAAACTTTAATGTTACTCTATGAACTTATAACGTTACACTATGAATCACTGCTTCGTGTTAACCAGCTAACGTTCATGCTGTTTAAACTGTTTTATTCAGCTGCTGGCTGCTAACATCACTAACACTCTGCTGTAGCTCTAACTCACCTGTTTAATATCACCTGATATTATCTTATTATCTGATCCATCTGCTTCCATTAAACTGATCTCTCGTGATTATCATGTAGAGCCAAGAAACACGAGGCTACTTTCATTCATGTGTCTGGAGTTCTACAGTCCAGTAGAGCTGAATACAGCTGTTAACAGACAGCTGTATTCAGCTAATACAGTTGTCTGTTAATACAGTTAGCTGTGTGTTAATACAGCTGTTGACAGCTAACCCACATCTGTTCATCCACCTACTGTATTCTATATTTCATCTATATAAAGATGTCAGAACATGTGATGATGAACATGTTGTGATGCTTTAGTTTGGTATTGATGACATACAGATGTGAGAGGAGGAAACCACTGTAATGTAGCTGTATGTGTCCTCTGGTTCAGGACTTCACCTGCTGAGGACACAGATATCAGCAGAACTAGGAGGAAGAGGAGCATTTCTTAAATCCTCTGTTCTCTGATTCTGCTGTGTGACAGGAGCTACTGGTGATAATAATAATGACAGTGTAGATATTAGAATCCTTTTATTGTGATGTGGTAGGGTTAAGGTTACATGTTTCACAGCGCTTAAGGTTACATGTTTCACAACTTCTTCTCTTCCTTTCTTGTGTTTCTTTTCAGGAGGAGGAGGTGCGGGGTCCTGATGTCCAGCCAGGTTATCAGGGCGTCCCAAAGCTGATCCAGTCCCTGCTGGACTGAAGACGGAGCGTTACATCTGTCTGGTCTGTGGACACAGCCGGTACAAAGGACATCACTTCAGGACGCTCTGTGGAGGACTGACTGGCTGAGAAGAGGAAGCAGGATCCAAACAGAGTTACCTCCCCCTGTTGTTGTGTGTTTCAGTCTCTCTGATGTCTCTTTATTATTAATGTCCTTCTCTGCAGAAACACAGACAGACAGAGAGACAGAGACACAGAGAGACAGACAGCTACTTTATTTGACCTCTCAGGTGGTGTTTCAGCCGACTATAGAACAAACCGTATGTAGTTGTATTGTTTTCTACTGTTGTTGTTGTTTACAGAGTGAACAGATGTAGAGGAGGAAACACACACAGCTGTGTAGATGTGTGTAGATGAAGCTTTACATCTAAATAATGCTCCTTGTTCACTGCAGCTGAGGACAAAGACTTTAGATATGGATGTGTTCATCCTCAGCTGATAGGAGGGAGATGATGTTTCACTCTCATGGTGTCAATAATCAAACAGCATGTTGTAATCAGTCATCACTGTCTGGACCAGCAGCATCTGGCTCTATCTCTGTACACATTATATATATATATATATATATATATATATATATATATATATATATATATACACAGTATTATTATTACTATATTGAATGTAACCTTTGAATGATTTGAGGTGTTCAATAAAAACAGGCCTTCTGTGCTGAACTGTGGATCGTTGTCTCAGACTGTGTTCTTGTTTCAGGCTGACAGAATAATGTCATTATAACATTTCATTTAAAAAGATCACGGGCGGCTGGTTAACTCAGTCGGTAGAGCGAGCGCCCATGTATGGCCAAGGCTCAGTCCTAGCAGCGGTGGACCAGGGTTCGAATCCGGCCTGTGGTCCTTTCTGCATGTCATTTCTCTCTCTCCCCCTTTCCAACACTCTATCCACTGTCCTATCAATAAATGCTTAAAAATGCCCCCAAAAAATAACTTTAAAAAAAAAAAAAAAAAAAGATCATCATGTGAGAGTCTGTTTAATGCAGAAGGCTTACTTTCATTTCAAAGGGGGGGATGAGAGATCTTTGTCCACCTAGACCCTGATTCTGGTTCAACAGCTGGGTCAGGGAAACGTCATCGGAACCGGACTGATGTGGTTCAGGACTGATGTGGTCTTGCTGTGTTGTAGTACAGAGTCAGTCTGCAGGTTTCAGTTTGACCTGTGCACCTGTGCAAATAAGGTGAAAAAGCTGTTTCCATGCCAGAGTATCTATCAGAGTATTCCAGCTTCTTAAAAGTGGGATAAGGGCTTATCTGGGTTTCTACAACCGAGCAGAGCTTCAAGAAATAAACCCGATATTCAAAAAATCTTGATCATAACCAGGATACTACTATACATATACTATACATATACTATACTATACATACCGCAAGGCCCTAAGGGCGCTGGCACATGCCAACATTTACTTTTAATCAAACTCTGGTGCGTTGCAGATGTGCATCATCTCTCAACTCTTGAACCGTCTTTTAACTGTTCACTGTAGCACAGATTTGATTACAAACCTTTCTTTACTATCAATCTTTTTACTATTGTTCTATATCATTTACTACCATCCCTCACTGTTTTACGTTTTACTGTACAGTTTAACAACCTTTACTCACCTTGAAGCTCTTCTCCATCCTTGCCGCAGGCAGGGGTCGAACCACTGATCTTCTGCTCCGCGGCAGATACACGGGAGCAGAACACCCCTCCTCAAACCCTCCCCTCCCTCCTCCCACAGAGAAGAATGAACCATATCCGCCCAGGCTCGCTGAATTCATTCTTCTCTGTGAATTTGACACATTTGGAACGAGCCCTGACACAGTTGGCGAGAGCCAATCGGATCGGTGACACAATTGGCGAGAGCCAATCAGACGATCCAAGCTTTTTGCCGTCCAATCAGATCGGTGACACAATTGGCCGGAGCCAATCGGGAGCCTCGTAGGGCGGGTCAAAGCCAAAGCGAACATCCTCCATGTTGGATTCTCGCCGTCAGCCTGACAGCGGCGCTACTACGTGAGTTAAATATGTTATTATTCATTAATTATGAGCGTATAACTCTATAAAAACACACATTCATGTCTGACGTTACAACGCGGAGCTAGCTGAGGTGTTTTTACGGCTTTTTACGGCCCGTTGACTGATACCTGAGTGATGTCAACAACCACCGTGATGCTATAGAGATTATAGTTTATAGTTGTAATAACGTCAAACTTTAATGTTACTCTATGAACTTATAACGTTACACTATGAATCACTGCTTCGTGTTAACCAGCTAACGTTCATGCTGTTTAAACTGTTTTATTCAGCTGCTGGCTGCTAACATCACTAACACTCTGCTGTAGCTCTAACTCACCTGTTTAATATCACCTGATATTATCTTATTATCTGATCCATCTGCTTCCATTAAACTGATCTCTCGTGATTATCATGTAGAGCCAAGAAACACGAGGCTACTTTCATTCATGTGTCTGGAGTTCTACAGTCCAGTAGAGCTGTTAATACAGCTGTATTATTACAGCTGTATTAATACACAGCTAACTGTATTAACAGCTGTGTTAATACAGCTGTTAACAGACAGCTAACCCACATCTGTTCATGCACCTACTGCATTCTATATTTCATGTATATAAAGATGTCAGAACATGTGATGATGAACATGTTGTGATGCTTTAGTTTGGTATTGATGACATACAGATGTGAGAGGAGGAAACCACTGTAATGTAGCTGTATGTGTCCTCTGGTTCAGGACTTCACCTGCTGAGGACACAGATATCAGCAGAACTAGGAGGAAGAGGAGCATTTCTTAAATCCTCTGTTCTCTGATTCTGCTGTGTGACAGGGGCTACTAGTGACAATAATGATGACAGTGTAGATATTAGAATCCTTTATTGTGATGTGGTAGGGTTAAGGTTACATGTTTCACAGCGCTTAAGGTTACATGTTTCACAACTTCTTCTCTTCCTTTCTTGTGTTTCTTTTCAGGAGGAGGTGCAGGGTCCTGATGTCCAGCCAGGTTATCAGTGCGTCCCCAAGCTGATCCAGTCCCTGCTGGACTGAAGACGGAGCGTTACATCTGTCTGGTCTGTGGACACAGCCGGGACAGAGGACATCACTTCAGGACGCTCTGTGGAGGACTGGCTGGCTGAGAAGAGGAGGCAGGATCCAAACAGAGTTACCTCCTCCTGTTGTTGTGTGTTTCAGTCTCTCTGATGTCTCTTTATTATTAATGTCCTTCTCTATAGAAACACAGACAGAGACATACAGTACAGACAGACAGACAGAGAGACAGACAGCTACTTTATTTGACCTCTCAGGTGGTGTTTCAGCCGACTATAGAACAAACCGTCTGTAGTTGTATTGTTTTCTACTGTTGTTGTTTCCAGAGTGAACAGATGTAGAGGAGGAAACACACACAGCTGTGTAGATGTGTGTAGATGAAGCTTTACATCTAAATAATGCTCCTTGTTCACTGCAGCTGAGGACAAAGACTTTAGATACTTCACGTGTTCATCCTCAGCTGATAGAAGGGAGATGATGTTTCACTCTCATGGTGTCAATAATCAAACAGCATGTTGTAATCAGTCATCACTGTCTGGACCAGCAGCATCTGGCTCTATCTCTGTACCATTTATATATATATATATATATATATATATATATATATATACACACACACAGTATTATTATTATTATATTGAATGTAACCTTTGAATGATTTGAGGTGTTCAATAAAAACAGGCCTTCTGTGCTGAACTGTGGATCGTTGTCTCAGACTGTGTTCTTGTTTCAGGCTGACAGAATGATGTTATTATAACCTCACATTTAAAAAGATCATCATGTGAGAGTCTGTTTAATGCAGAAGGCTTACTTTCATTTCAAAGGGGGGGGTGGGGGGGAGATGAGAGATCTTTGTCCACCCAGACCCTGATTCTGGTTCAACAGCTGGGTCTGGGATCAGGGAAACGTCATCGGAACCGGACTGATGTGGTTCAGGACTGATGTGGTCTTGCTGTGTTGTAGTACAGTCTTCAGGTTTCAGTCTGAGGAGACAAACAAGGTCATCTGCTGTGCAAATAAGGTGAAAAAGCTGTTTCCATGCCAGAGTATCTATCAGAGCATTCCAGCTTCTTAAAAGTGGGATAAGGGCTTATCTGGGTTTCTACAACCGAGCAGAGCTTCAAGAAATAAACCACATATTCAAAAATCTTGATCATAACCAGGATACTACTATACATATACTATACTATACATATACTATACATATACTATACTATACATACCGCAAGGCCCTAAGGGCGCTGGCACATGCCAACATTTAGTTTTGTTTTTTTTAAACAGAGTTTATTTATACATTTTGCTAATACAACTCTTACAATCCATTGCACAAACATGTTTGGACTGGTATATAACCCCCCCACCCCCCACCCCCCACCCCCCACCCATGACAATACCCGGAGGGCACTCAGAAAAATATATATATATATATATATATATATATATATATATATATATAAAGTGTACAAGAATGAATATAAATACATAGATAAATAAATAAAAATAAATAAATAATAATAATAATAATAAATAAACATAAATCATGATAAATTGATAGAGGTCTAGGGTGTTACACCCTGTCATTTAGGGCACTTTTCCTTTGAAATGTTCCTGGTCAAATATCCATATACATATACATACACATACATATACATACACATACATATATGTACATACATATACGTACATACATATACACATACATACACACACATACATCAAACTTTAATCAGCCACAAAGTTATCTGAGTCTAAAGAGTCAACGTGACTAAGAAAAGGTTGCCAGATCAATGAAAACTTCTCGGCTGACCCTTTAATAGTATACCTAATTTTCTCCAACTTAATAAAATATAACATGTCTCTGAGCCATTGTGCAAATGTTGGAGGGTTGCAATCCTTCCATCTAATCAAAATTTGTCGTCTGGCCACCAGCGTAGCAAAAGATAGAAGGTTTAGTTTATTGTTGTTTAACGTAAAATTTTGTGGTACCACCCCAAACAAAGCAAGACAAGCTGATGGTTCTAAGAATCTGTCGGTAGTTTTGGAAAGCATATTGAAAATTAATTGCCAAAAATTAGATAGTTTAGGACAATCCCAAAACATGTGAATTAGAGTGGCCTGGTTCTGCTTGCAGCGGTCACACATGGTGTCTATATCGGATTTGAATTGGGATAGTTTAACTTTGGTCCAGTGCAGTCGATGAAAAATTTTAAACTGCATGACAGTATGTCTCATACATATGGAAGATGAGTATATTCCCCTCATCATTTTTGACCAGATAGTATCTGAAATAACAACACCAAGGTCCCCCTCCCACTGATTTTTAAGGGAGTTAAGACTTGTCATATTTTCTCTCATTAATAAGGAATATATGTCACCTATCTTTCCCTTTCTGAATGATGTGATGTCTAGTCTAGGAGCGTGTTTAGTGGCTGTGTAGGGAATTGAATGATATTTGAAGACATGAAGCTGCGAGTTTGTAGGTATCTGAAAAAGTGTAACCTGGGAATATTGAATTTCTGAACAATCTGCTCAAAAGAGGCAAATGAGCCATTTATGAACATGTCTTTAAATGAACAAATCCCATTTCTCTGCCAACCACTGAATAAGGCATCCGTCAAAGGCGGCAGGAATGCATGGTTATTTACAATGGGAGCCAGTATTGAAAATTTACAGATCTCGAAGGATTGTCTGAATTGTTTCCAAATTTTTAAAGAATGAATAACAACTGGGTTACAAGTATATTTAGTAATAGGCTCCGAGTATGGCAGGCTAGAGCATAATAAGGCAAGTAATGAGGTGTTCTTACAAGAGTCTCTCTCTAGTATTAGCCATTCAGGCACAGCTGTTACTTCAGTTCCTTCCATCCAATAGGAAATAAATTTGATATTTGCTGCCCAATAGTAGAACTGAAAGTTTGGCAGACTAAGCCCTCCCTGCTGCCGAGGTCTCTGTAGTATAGCTTTGCGTATACGTGGATTCTTCTTACTCCAAATGAAAGAAGAAAGCTTTCTGTCCAGGGAAATGAAAAATGTTTTAGTTAAGAAGACTGGTATAGACTGAAACATATAAAGAAGTTTAGGCAATAAGTTCATCTTTATAGCGTTAATTCTACCTGCCAGAGATAAGGGTAGCAGATCCCAACGATTAATATCCTCCTTGAGAGAGGACAGAAAAGGAGGGAAATTTGCTGAGAAGAGGTCTTTAAAATTGGATGTGACCCACACACCAAGATATTTAATTTTGTCCATGCACACTTTAAACGGCACAGTACGAATAAACAGGGAGTCTCTTGCTGCCAAATTTATGGGCATCAATTCACTTTTTTGTGTATTTACTTTATAGCCAGAAACTTTGCCAAATTCAATTAAGAGATTAAGAGCTGCAGGAAGAGAGGAGGGTGGGTCAGACAGGTAGAGTAGCATATCGTCTGCGTATAGCGAGACGTTATGTTCCAACCCTGCCCTTGTAATACCTTTAATATCCTTATTATTACGCAAAGCTATAGCCAACGGCTCAATCGTAATCACAAAAAGAAGGGGGGACAGAGGACACCCCTGTCTCGTCCCTCGTGTTAGTTGAAAAGGAGGTGAAATCCGAATCTCTCAAGAGTACAAAATAAATAGTCCCACTCCACCCGATCAAAAGCCTTTTCGGCATCTAGAGATATCACCACTTCCGGTTCGTCGGGTGGAGAGGGACCATAAATTATATCGTATAAGCGCCTGATGTTGAAAGAGGACAGTCGATTTTTTACAAAGCCCGTCTGGTCAGGAGAGATTATGGTTGGGAGGACTGTTTCAAGACGGCGAGCAATCATTTTTGCCAGGATTTTGCTGTCCACATTGATCAAGGAAATAGGACGGTAGGAACCACATTCCTGTTGATTTTTGCCTTTTTTCAGAATAAGTGATATGGTAGCTTGTCGTAATGTTTCAGGCAGTGAGCCAGCTGACAGGGAGTCGTTATATACAGAGTTTAAAATTGGAGCCAATTGATTTGAAAATTTCTTAAAGAATTCCCATGGATACCCGTCTGGGCCAGGGGATTTTCCACATTGCATACTCCTGATGGCCATGTCAATTTCTCCAATTGAAAACGGAGACTCTAGCTCGGCAGCTGTCACAGGGTCTATATGAGGGATCTCAACACTTTGAAGAAATGATTTAATCAAGTAATCATCTTTCAACGATTCAGATGTATACAAGTTATGATAAAACCTTAAAAAGCGTGAGTTAATGTCAGAGTGATCTATACAGACCATTCCAGACTCATCCCGGATCTCAGGGATTGCCTGCCTTGCTGCTTTTTGGCGAAGTTGGTGTGCAAGGATCCTCCCTGTTTTTTCACCATGCTCGTAGTATGTATGATGAGATCTAATCAGGAGGTTCTCAGCTTTTTGTGTGGTTAATAAATCAAATTCTTTTTGGAGGAGTAAACGTTCTTTAATGCCATCGGCTGATGGGGATGTTGCCAATTGTGAGTCAAGATTACCAATCTGAGTCATCAATTCATTAGCACGGAAATTTCTGGTTTTCCGTAGATGTGCGTTATAAGAAATAATTTGGCCCCTCAAATATGCCTTAAGTGCTTCCCATACTGTTGATGATGACATCATTGGTGTTTGATTAATTTCTAGAAAAAAATCAATCTGTGATGAGATAAAATCTGAAAATGTTTTATCTGAAAGTAAAAGTGGGTTGAGTCGCCATGGTCTGTAAGCGTTTTTTGAGGTTGGTAGATTAAGCTTCAGTTTAAGGGGAGCATGATCAGAGATTACAATCGTATGGTAGTCACATTCCTGCACCAAAGGGAGAAGATTCTTATCCATTATGATATGATCAATGCGTGAAAATGTTTTATGAACAGCTGAAAAGAAGGAATACTTGCGAACAGTAGGATTGAGAGCACGCCAAACATCAACCATCCCATAAGTATCAAGAAACAGCTGAATTGAAAGGGCAGCTTTAGAAGTTGGTGTAGTTTTGGCAGCGCTACGGTCTAGACTAGGGGATATCACGCAGTTCATGTCTCCACCTATCAACAAATGATGTTCGTTTAAATCAGGTAATCGGGAGAAGAAATTAGTGAAGAAAGCAGCGTCGTCCCAATTAGGGGCATAGACACTAGCTAAGATAACTGGGATGTTATATAATTTGCCTGTAACAATCACATATCGGCCCATTGGGTCTGCACAAATCTGAGAAGAAATAAAAGGCACATACTTACTAATAAGGACTGCTGCTCCTCTTGACTTACACTGAGATTTTGAATGATAAACTTCACCAACCCATCTAGTATGCAAACGTGAGTGGTCAGATATATTCAGATGAGTTTCCTGAAGGAAGGCAATATCCACCTTTAACTGATGCAAATGTGTCAGGACTCTCTTGCGTTTCACATGATGGTTCATCCCCTTAACATTCCAGCTCACAAAAGAAATTGGGCATGTAGCCATCATTCCTAAAGTCATATTGTGTACCATGGCCAGAGATAATGAGTATATCTAGTGACAAATAATAATTTGCATGTTATGCCCCTATCGTTGCTCAAATAAAAAAAATAAAAAATAATATAACATATGATGTAAGCCAAATGAAAAAATAAACCCAAGTACAGAAAACCCTTTAAGTCCCTCATTTCCCTTCCCTTCTCACCCATCCTAGCTGGGTTGAACCTTCTTCCCAAAGTAACAATATCCACACTATGTGCTTGTATTGGGGAAACTACTAAACTAGAAGCTAAACTCAACAAAACATGAAAACTTCTGGGCGTAGATATCAATATAAAATAAAATAACCCTCAATAAGGTTTCAACTAACTCACTTTAACCTTCCATTTATTTATATATGAACTCACATCAAGAGGCTACATACTGCAAATGTATAAAGATAACATACCAATTGTAGCAAGCAAATAATTTAGGCCTGCATACGGACCTTGACATTAACCTGATATTGGCTTAACACTATACCCAGAGTAAATAGGCAAACAGGCTGGTATAGATTATATCAAGTTAAATTCAAATCAACCTCCTAATGCTTTAAATAATTTCCCAACTAACTTATTTTAATTCACCATGGTTTAAACAAAGAAAGAAAAAAAAAAAAAAGAAAAAATACCTCACATCAGGAAGTTAGACATATCTGCAATTGCTATCTAAATATTACACACTACTGTATAATATAACAAATGAAAATCAACAGTGTACATTAACAGGCTTATAGGCTACTGACATTAGCTTGACATCATCACGTCACTTACCCAGACAGGCTGGTTTGAGATTATGTCAAATCAGTTTGGACAGCCTACAGTAAGAAATAATATCCTCCTTCCATGAGAGCCAGTCATTAACGAGGATCAGCCGCTTGTTTTGTAATGTTTTTCGTGATGTATTTCTGGGCTTCATCGGGCGACGTAAACATTTTCTCCACTCCGTTGTAGGTAATACGAAGTCGCGCTGGGTGAAGTATGCCAAAGCGAAGTCCCTCGACCCCCCGCAACATTTAGTTTTAATCAAACTCTGGTGCGTTGCAGATGTGCATCATCATACAACTCTTGAACCATCTTTTAACTGTTCACCGGAGCACTATTAATCTTTTTACTATTGTTCTATATCATTTACTACCATCCCTCACTGTTTTACTGTTTACTGTAGTTTAACAACCTTTACTTACCTTGAAGCTCTTCTCCATCCTTGATCTTACCCTGAAGTTCTTCTCCATCCTTGCCCTTACCCTGAAGTTCTTCTCCATCCTTGCCCTTACCCTGAAGTCCTTCTCCATCCTTGCCCTTACCCTGAAGTTATTCTCCATCCTTGCCCTTACCCTGCTTGTCCGACAGCCTGGGTGAAATGTTGATTCATAGGTATGTGATATTACCAGTTGGCAGAAAGGTGAGTGGTGTTGGAACTGCCACATCCCAAATATTAGGGCTGAGTGGGAGAATGCTGGATTCAGACCAGTTGATAGTGTAATCAGATATTTTAGAAAAAGTATTTATGAGGCGGATGGTTTCGGGTAATGAAGATGAAGGATTTTGTAAGTAAAGTAGAATGTCGTCTGCATAAAGGCTGACCTTGTGATGCATATTGTTTGTTTGGATTCCTGTGATGTTTACTTTTTGATGGATGGCTGCTGCAAGTGGTTCGATGAATATGAGTTTGAGTGGGTTATAGAATTCTGTTATTGTAAATGGTTTGTCAAGTGTATTTGCTGTCAAGTGTATTTGACTTAGTATTTCTAAATAATTACTTTGTATTTCAAATTAATGACTTAGTAGTTCAAATGAATGACTTTGTATTTCAAAATATTGACTTTGTATTTCAAAATAATGACTTTGTATTTCAAAATAATGACTTTGTATTTCAAAATAATGACTTTGTATTTCAAAATAATGACTTTGTATTTCAAAATAATGACTTTGTATTTCAAAATAATGACTTAATACCTCAAAATAATGAGTTAGTATTTCAAAATAATGACTTAGTATTTCAAAATAATGACTTAATACCTCAAAATAATGAGTTAGTATTTCAAAATAATGACTTAGTATCTCAAAATAATGACTTAGTATTTCAAAATAATGACTTAATACCTCAAAATAATGAGTTAGTATTTCAAAATAATGACTTAGTATTTCAAAATAATGACTTAATACCTCAAAATAATGAGTTAGTATTTCAAAATAATGACTTAGTATCTCAAAATAATGACTTAGTATTTCAAAATAATGACTTAATACCTCAAAATAATGACTTAGTATTTCAAAATAATGACTTAGTATTTTCAAATGACTTAGTAGCTCAACAAGTACCACAATAAATCATAAAAAAATCATAAAATCATCAATAAACATCACAGTCATAAAACATCAGAAAATAATCAGAAAAGTCATAGAAAATAAATAGAAAAGTCAGAAAATAATCAGAAACAATTCTAAAAATTTCCAAAAAAATCATTAAAACATCAGAAAACATCCCATAATGATCAGAAAAGTCATAATAGAAGGAACGCTTCACGAATTTGCGTGTCATCCTTGCGCCTAGCTGGGCTCATTCTTCTCTGTGAATTTGACACAATTGGAACAAGTTGGCGAGAGCCAATCGGATCGGTGACACAATTGGCCGGAGCCAGTCAGACGATCCAAGCTTTTGCCGTCCAATCGGGTCGGTGACACAATTGGCCGGAGCCAATGGGGAGCCTCGTAGGGCGGGTCAAAGCCAAAGCGAACATCCTCCATGTTGGATTCTCGCCGTCAGCCTGACAGCGGCGCTACTACGTGAGTTAAATATGTTATTATTCATTAATTATGAGCGTATAACTCTATAAAAACACACATTCATGTCTGACGTTACCGCGCGGAGATAGCTGAGGGGTTTTTACGGCTTTTTACGTCCCGTTGACTGATACCTGAGTGATGTCAACAACCACCGTGATGCTATAGAGATTATAGTTTATAGTTGTAATAACGTCAAACTTTAATGTTACTGTATGAACTTATAACGTTACACTATGAATCACTGCTCCGTGTTAACCAGCTAACGTTCATGTTGTTTAAACTGTTTTATTCAGCTGCTGGCTGCTAACATCTCTAACACTCTGCTGTAGCTGTAACTCACCTGTTTAATATCACCTGATATTATCTTATCTGATCCATCTGCTTCCATTAAACTGATCTCTCATGATTATCATGTAGAGCCAAGAAACACGAGGCTACTTTCATTCATGTGTCTGGAGTTCTACAGTCCAGTAGAGCTGAATACAGCTGTTAACAGACAGCTAACTGTATTAACAGCTGTATTAATACACAGCTAACTGTATTAATACAGCTGTCTGTTAACAGCTGTATTAATACAGTTGTTAATACAGCTGTATTAACAACTGTATTAATACAGCTGTATTAATACAGTTGTTAATACAGTTAGCTGTATTAATACAGCTAACTGTACTAACAGCATCTGTTCATCCACCTACTGTATCCTATATTTCATATATATAAAGATGTCAGAACATGTGATGATGAACATTTTGTGATGCTTTAGTTTGGTATTGATGTCATACAGATGTGAGAGGAGGAGACGGAGCTACTGGTGACAATAATAATGACAGTGAAGATATTAGAATCCTTTTATTGTGATGTGGTAGGGTTAGCGGTTACATGTTTCACAGCGCTCCGTTTAATCACAACACAACTTCTTCTCTTCCTTTCTTGTGTTTCTTCTCAGGAGGAGGAGGAGGAGGTGCAGGGTCCTGATGTCCAGCCAGGTTATCAGCGCGTCCCCAAGCTGATCCAGGCCCTGCTGGACTGAAGACGGAGCGTTACATCTGTCTGGTCTGTGGACACAGCCGGGACAGAGGACATCACTTCAGGACGCTCTGTGGAGGACTGACTGGCTGAGAAGAGGAGGCAGGATCCAAACAGAGTTACCTCCTCCTGTTGTTGTGTGTTTCAGTCTCTCTGATGTCTCTTTATTATTAATGTCCTTCTCTGCAGAAACACAGACAGAGACATACAGTACAGACAGACAGACAGAGAGACAGACAGCTACTTTATTTGACCTTTTAGGTGGTGTATCAGCCGACTATAGAACAAACCATATGTAGTTGTATTGTTTTCTACTGTTGTTGTTGTTTACAGAGTGAACATCTGTAGAGGAGGAAACACACACAGCTGTGTAGATGTGTGTAGATGAAGCTTTACATCTAAATAATGCTCCTTATTCACTGCAGCTGAGGACAAAGACTTTAGATACTTCATGTGTTCATCCTCAGCTGATTGGAGGGAGATGATGTTTCACTCTCATGGTGTCAATAATCAAACAGCGTGTTGTAATCAGTCATCACTGTCTGGACCAGCAGCATCTGGCTCTATCTCTGTACCATTTATATATACATATACATATATATATATATATATATACACACACACAGTATTATTATTATTATATTGAATGTAACCTTTGAATGATTTGAGGTGTTCAATAAAAACAGGCCTTCTGTGCTGAACTGTGGATCGTTGTCTCAGACTGTGTTCTTGTTTCAGGCTGACAGAATGATGTTATTATAACCTCACATTTAAAAAGATCATCATGTGAGAGTCTGTTTAATGCAGAAGGCTTACTTTCATTTCAAAGGGGGGGGTGGTGGGGGGGAGATGAGAGATCTTTGTCCACCCAGACCCTGATTCTGGTTCAACAGCTGGGTCTGGGATCAGGGAAACGTCATCGGAACCGGACTGAACCGGACTGATGTGGTTCAGGACTGATGTGGTCTTGCTGTGTTGTAGTACAGTCTTCAGGTTTCAGTCTGAGGAGACAAACAAGGTCATCTGCTGTGCAAATAAGGTGAAAAAGCTGTTTCCATGCCAGAGTATCTATCAGAGTATTCCAGCTTCTTAAAAGTGGGATAAGGGCTTATCTGGGTTTCTACAACCGAGCAGAGCTTCAAGAAATAAACCAGATGTTCAAAAATCTTTATCATAACCAGGAAACTACTATACATATACATATACTATACATATACATATACTATACTATACACACCACAAGGCCCTAAGGGCGCTGGCACATGCCAACATTTAGTTTTAATCAAACTGGTGCGTTGCAGATGTGCATCATCATACAACTGTTGAACCATCTCTTCACTCATCTCATTCACTGGAGCACAGATTCCATTACAAACCTTTCTTTACTATCAATCTTTTTACTATTGTTCTATATCATTTACTAGCATCCCTCACTGTTTTACTGTTTACTGTACAGTTTACAACCTTTACTTACCTTGAAGCTCTTCTCCATCCTTCTCAATCCTTGACCTCTTGACCTCACACTGAAGCTCTTCTCCATCCTTGACATCACACTGAAGCTCTTCTCCATCCTGAAGTTCTTCTCCATCCTTGACCTCTTGACCTCACACTGAAGTTCTTCTCCATCCTTGACATCACACTGAAGCTCTTCTCCATCCTTGACCTCTTGACCTCACACTGAAGCTCTTCTCCATCCTGAAGTTCTTCTCCATCCTTGACCTCTTGACCTCACACTGAAGTTCTTCTCCATCCTTGACATCACACTGAAGCTCTTCTCCATCCTTGACCTCTTGACCTCACACTGAAGTTCTTCTCCATCCTTGACATCACACTGAAGCTCTTCTCCATCCTTGACCTCTTGACCTCACACTGAAGTTCTTCTCCATCCTTGACATCACACTGAAGCTCTTCTCCATCCTTGACCTCTTGACCTCACACTGAAGCTCTTCTCCATCCTTGACCTCTTGACCTCACACTGAAGCTCTTCTCCATCCTTGCCCTTACCTTGAAGTTCTTCTCTATCCTTGATCTTACCCTGCTTCTCCATCCTTGCCCTTACCCTGAAGTCCCTACCCTGAAGTCCTTCTCCATCCTTGCCCTTACCCTGAAGTTCTTCTCCATCCTCCTTGCCCTAACCCTGAAGTTCTTCTCCAACCTTGCCCTTACCCTGAAGTTCTTCTCCATCCTGGATCTTACCCTGCTTCTCCATCCTTGCCCTTACCCTGAAGTTCTTCTCCATCCTTGCCCTTACCCTGCTTGTCCTTACCCTGAAGTCCTTCTCCATCCCTGCCCTTACCCTGAAGTTCTTCTCCATCCTTGCCCTTACCCTGCTTGTCCTTACCCTGAAGTTCTTCTCCAACCTTGCCCTTGCCCTGAAGTTCTTCTCCATCCTTGCCCTTACCCTGAAGTTCTTCTCCATCCTTGCCCTTACCCTGCTTGTCCTTACCCTGAAGTCCTTCTCCATCCTTGCCCTTACCCTGAAGTTCTTCTCCATCCCTGCCCTTACCCTGAAGTTCTTCTCCATCCTTGCCCTTACCCTGCTTGTCCTTACCCTGAAGTTCTTCTCCAACCTTGCCCTTGCCCTGAAGTTCTTCTCCATCCTTGCCCTTGCCTTGAAGCTCTTCTCCAGCCTTGCCGCAGGCAGGGGTCGAACCGCCGACCTCCTGCTCCGCGGCAGGTGCACGGGAGCAGAGCACCCCTTCCCTCCCTCCTCCCACAGAGAAGATTGAACCATATCCTCCCAGGCTCGCTGAATTCATTCTTCTCTGTGAATTTGACACATTTGGAACGAGCCCTGACACAGTTGGCGAGAGCCAATCGGATCGGTGACACAATTGGCGAGAGCCAATCAGACGATCCAAGCTTTTTGCCGTCCAATCAGATCGGTGACACAATTGGCCGGAGCCAATCGGGAGCCTCGTAGGGCGGGTCAAAGCCAAAGCGAACATCCTCCATGTTGGATTCTCGCCGTCAGCCTGACAGCGGCGCTACTACGTGAGTTAAATATGTTATTATTCATTAATTATGAGCGTATAACTCTATAAAAACACACATTCATGTCTGACGTTACAACGCGGAGCTAGCTGAGGTGTTTTTACGGCTTTTTACGGCCCGTTGACTGATACCTGAGTGATGTCAACAACCACCGTGATGCTATAGAGATTATAGTTTATAGTTGTAATAACGTCAAACTTTAATGTTACTCTATGAACTTATAACGTTACACTATGAATCACTGCTTCGTGTTAACCAGCTAACGTTCATGCTGTTTAAACTGTTTTATTCAGCTGCTGGCTGCTAACATCACTAACACTCTGCTGTAGCTCTAACTCACCTGTTTAATATCACCTGATATTATCTTATTATCTGATCCATCTGCTTCCATTAAACTGATCTCTCGTGATTATCATGTAGAGCCAAGAAACACGAGGCTACTTTCATTCATGTGTCTGGAGTTCTACAGTCCAGTAGAGCTGTTAATACAGCTGTATTATTACAGCTGTATTAATACACAGCTAACTGTATTAACAGCTGTGTTAATACAGCTGTTAACAGACAGCTAACCCACATCTGTTCATGCACCTACTGCATTCTATATTTCATGTATATAAAGATGTCAGAACATGTGATGATGAACATGTTGTGATGCTTTAGTTTGGTATTGATGACATACAGATGTGAGAGGAGGAAACCACTGTAATGTAGCTGTATGTGTCCTCTGGTTCAGGACTTCACCTGCTGAGGACACAGATATCAGCAGAACTAGGAGGAAGAGGAGCATTTCTTAAATCCTCTGTTCTCTGATTCTGCTGTGTGACAGGGGCTACTAGTGACAATAATGATGACAGTGTAGATATTAGAATCCTTTATTGTGATGTGGTAGGGTTAAGGTTACATGTTTCACAGCGCTTAAGGTTACATGTTTCACAACTTCTTCTCTTCCTTTCTTGTGTTTCTTTTCAGGAGGAGGTGCAGGGTCCTGATGTCCAGCCAGGTTATCAGTGCGTCCCCAAGCTGATCCAGTCCCTGCTGGACTGAAGACGGAGCGTTACATCTGTCTGGTCTGTGGACACAGCCGGGACAGAGGACATCACTTCAGGACGCTCTGTGGAGGACTGGCTGGCTGAGAAGAGGAGGCAGGATCCAAACAGAGTTACCTCCTCCTGTTGTTGTGTGTTTCAGTCTCTCTGATGTCTCTTTATTATTAATGTCCTTCTCTATAGAAACACAGACAGAGACATACAGTACAGACAGACAGACAGAGAGACAGACAGCTACTTTATTTGACCTCTCAGGTGGTGTTTCAGCCGACTATAGAACAAACCGTCTGTAGTTGTATTGTTTTCTACTGTTGTTGTTTCCAGAGTGAACAGATGTAGAGGAGGAAACACACACAGCTGTGTAGATGTGTGTAGATGAAGCTTTACATCTAAATAATGCTCCTTGTTCACTGCAGCTGAGGACAAAGACTTTAGATACTTCACGTGTTCATCCTCAGCTGATAGAAGGGAGATGATGTTTCACTCTCATGGTGTCAATAATCAAACAGCATGTTGTAATCAGTCATCACTGTCTGGACCAGCAGCATCTGGCTCTATCTCTGTACCATTTATATATATATATATATATATATATATATATATATATACACACACACAGTATTATTATTATTATATTGAATGTAACCTTTGAATGATTTGAGGTGTTCAATAAAAACAGGCCTTCTGTGCTGAACTGTGGATCGTTGTCTCAGACTGTGTTCTTGTTTCAGGCTGACAGAATGATGTTATTATAACCTCACATTTAAAAAGATCATCATGTGAGAGTCTGTTTAATGCAGAAGGCTTACTTTCATTTCAAAGGGGGGGGTGGGGGGGAGATGAGAGATCTTTGTCCACCCAGACCCTGATTCTGGTTCAACAGCTGGGTCTGGGATCAGGGAAACGTCATCGGAACCGGACTGATGTGGTTCAGGACTGATGTGGTCTTGCTGTGTTGTAGTACAGTCTTCAGGTTTCAGTCTGAGGAGACAAACAAGGTCATCTGCTGTGCAAATAAGGTGAAAAAGCTGTTTCCATGCCAGAGTATCTATCAGAGCATTCCAGCTTCTTAAAAGTGGGATAAGGGCTTATCTGGGTTTCTACAACCGAGCAGAGCTTCAAGAAATAAACCACATATTCAAAAATCTTGATCATAACCAGGATACTACTATACATATACTATACTATACATATACTATACATATACTATACTATACATACCGCAAGGCCCTAAGGGCGCTGGCACATGCCAACATTTAGTTTTGTTTTTTTTAAACAGAGTTTATTTATACATTTTGCTAATACAACTCTTACAATCCATTGCACAAACATGTTTGGACTGGTATATAACCCCCCCACCCCCCACCCCCCACCCCCCACCCATGACAATACCCGGAGGGCACTCAGAAAAATATATATATATATATATATATATATATATATATATATATATAAAGTGTACAAGAATGAATATAAATACATAGATAAATAAATAAAAATAAATAAATAATAATAATAATAATAAATAAACATAAATCATGATAAATTGATAGAGGTCTAGGGTGTTACACCCTGTCATTTAGGGCACTTTTCCTTTGAAATGTTCCTGGTCAAATATCCATATACATATACATACACATACATATACATACACATACATATATGTACATACATATACGTACATACATATACACATACATACACACACATACATCAAACTTTAATCAGCCACAAAGTTATCTGAGTCTAAAGAGTCAACGTGACTAAGAAAAGGTTGCCAGATCAATGAAAACTTCTCGGCTGACCCTTTAATAGTATACCTAATTTTCTCCAACTTAATAAAATATAACATGTCTCTGAGCCATTGTGCAAATGTTGGAGGGTTGCAATCCTTCCATCTAATCAAAATTTGTCGTCTGGCCACCAGCGTAGCAAAAGATAGAAGGTTTAGTTTATTGTTGTTTAACGTAAAATTTTGTGGTACCACCCCAAACAAAGCAAGACAAGCTGATGGTTCTAAGAATCTGTCGGTAGTTTTGGAAAGCATATTGAAAATTAATTGCCAAAAATTAGATAGTTTAGGACAATCCCAAAACATGTGAATTAGAGTGGCCTGGTTCTGCTTGCAGCGGTCACACATGGTGTCTATATCGGATTTGAATTGGGATAGTTTAACTTTGGTCCAGTGCAGTCGATGAAAAATTTTAAACTGCATGACAGTATGTCTCATACATATGGAAGATGAGTATATTCCCCTCATCATTTTTGACCAGATAGTATCTGAAATAACAACACCAAGGTCCCCCTCCCACTGATTTTTAAGGGAGTTAAGACTTGTCATATTTTCTCTCATTAATAAGGAATATATGTCACCTATCTTTCCCTTTCTGAATGATGTGATGTCTAGTCTAGGAGCGTGTTTAGTGGCTGTGTAGGGAATTGAATGATATTTGAAGACATGAAGCTGCGAGTTTGTAGGTATCTGAAAAAGTGTAACCTGGGAATATTGAATTTCTGAACAATCTGCTCAAAAGAGGCAAATGAGCCATTTATGAACATGTCTTTAAATGAACAAATCCCATTTCTCTGCCAACCACTGAATAAGGCATCCGTCAAAGGCGGCAGGAATGCATGGTTATTTACAATGGGAGCCAGTATTGAAAATTTACAGATCTCGAAGGATTGTCTGAATTGTTTCCAAATTTTTAAAGAATGAATAACAACTGGGTTACAAGTATATTTAGTAATAGGCTCCGAGTATGGCAGGCTAGAGCATAATAAGGCAAGTAATGAGGTGTTCTTACAAGAGTCTCTCTCTAGTATTAGCCATTCAGGCACAGCTGTTACTTCAGTTCCTTCCATCCAATAGGAAATAAATTTGATATTTGCTGCCCAATAGTAGAACTGAAAGTTTGGCAGACTAAGCCCTCCCTGCTGCCGAGGTCTCTGTAGTATAGCTTTGCGTATACGTGGATTCTTCTTACTCCAAATGAAAGAAGAAAGCTTTCTGTCCAGGGAAATGAAAAATGTTTTAGTTAAGAAGACTGGTATAGACTGAAACATATAAAGAAGTTTAGGCAATAAGTTCATCTTTATAGCGTTAATTCTACCTGCCAGAGATAAGGGTAGCAGATCCCAACGATTAATATCCTCCTTGAGAGAGGACAGAAAAGGAGGGAAATTTGCTGAGAAGAGGTCTTTAAAATTGGATGTGACCCACACACCAAGATATTTAATTTTGTCCATGCACACTTTAAACGGCACAGTACGAATAAACAGGGAGTCTCTTGCTGCCAAATTTATGGGCATCAATTCACTTTTTTGTGTATTTACTTTATAGCCAGAAACTTTGCCAAATTCAATTAAGAGATTAAGAGCTGCAGGAAGAGAGGAGGGTGGGTCAGACAGGTAGAGTAGCATATCGTCTGCGTATAGCGAGACGTTATGTTCCAACCCTGCCCTTGTAATACCTTTAATATCCTTATTATTACGCAAAGCTATAGCCAACGGCTCAATCGTAATCACAAAAAGAAGGGGGGACAGAGGACACCCCTGTCTCGTCCCTCGTGTTAGTTGAAAAGGAGGTGAAATCCGAATCTCTCAAGAGTACAAAATAAATAGTCCCACTCCACCCGATCAAAAGCCTTTTCGGCATCTAGAGATATCACCACTTCCGGTTCGTCGGGTGGAGAGGGACCATAAATTATATCGTATAAGCGCCTGATGTTGAAAGAGGACAGTCGATTTTTTACAAAGCCCGTCTGGTCAGGAGAGATTATGGTTGGGAGGACTGTTTCAAGACGGCGAGCAATCATTTTTGCCAGGATTTTGCTGTCCACATTGATCAAGGAAATAGGACGGTAGGAACCACATTCCTGTTGATTTTTGCCTTTTTTCAGAATAAGTGATATGGTAGCTTGTCGTAATGTTTCAGGCAGTGAGCCAGCTGACAGGGAGTCGTTATATACAGAGTTTAAAATTGGAGCCAATTGATTTGAAAATTTCTTAAAGAATTCCCATGGATACCCGTCTGGGCCAGGGGATTTTCCACATTGCATACTCCTGATGGCCATGTCAATTTCTCCAATTGAAAACGGAGACTCTAGCTCGGCAGCTGTCACAGGGTCTATATGAGGGATCTCAACACTTTGAAGAAATGATTTAATCAAGTAATCATCTTTCAACGATTCAGATGTATACAAGTTATGATAAAACCTTAAAAAGCGTGAGTTAATGTCAGAGTGATCTATACAGACCATTCCAGACTCATCCCGGATCTCAGGGATTGCCTGCCTTGCTGCTTTTTGGCGAAGTTGGTGTGCAAGGATCCTCCCTGTTTTTTCACCATGCTCGTAGTATGTATGATGAGATCTAATCAGGAGGTTCTCAGCTTTTTGTGTGGTTAATAAATCAAATTCTTTTTGGAGGAGTAAACGTTCTTTAATGCCATCGGCTGATGGGGATGTTGCCAATTGTGAGTCAAGATTACCAATCTGAGTCATCAATTCATTAGCACGGAAATTTCTGGTTTTCCGTAGATGTGCGTTATAAGAAATAATTTGGCCCCTCAAATATGCCTTAAGTGCTTCCCATACTGTTGATGATGACATCATTGGTGTTTGATTAATTTCTAGAAAAAAATCAATCTGTGATGAGATAAAATCTGAAAATGTTTTATCTGAAAGTAAAAGTGGGTTGAGTCGCCATGGTCTGTAAGCGTTTTTTGAGGTTGGTAGATTAAGCTTCAGTTTAAGGGGAGCATGATCAGAGATTACAATCGTATGGTAGTCACATTCCTGCACCAAAGGGAGAAGATTCTTATCCATTATGATATGATCAATGCGTGAAAATGTTTTATGAACAGCTGAAAAGAAGGAATACTTGCGAACAGTAGGATTGAGAGCACGCCAAACATCAACCATCCCATAAGTATCAAGAAACAGCTGAATTGAAAGGGCAGCTTTAGAAGTTGGTGTAGTTTTGGCAGCGCTACGGTCTAGACTAGGGGATATCACGCAGTTCATGTCTCCACCTATCAACAAATGATGTTCGTTTAAATCAGGTAATCGGGAGAAGAAATTAGTGAAGAAAGCAGCGTCGTCCCAATTAGGGGCATAGACACTAGCTAAGATAACTGGGATGTTATATAATTTGCCTGTAACAATCACATATCGGCCCATTGGGTCTGCACAAATCTGAGAAGAAATAAAAGGCACATACTTACTAATAAGGACTGCTGCTCCTCTTGACTTACACTGAGATTTTGAATGATAAACTTCACCAACCCATCTAGTATGCAAACGTGAGTGGTCAGATATATTCAGATGAGTTTCCTGAAGGAAGGCAATATCCACCTTTAACTGATGCAAATGTGTCAGGACTCTCTTGCGTTTCACATGATGGTTCATCCCCTTAACATTCCAGCTCACAAAAGAAATTGGGCATGTAGCCATCATTCCTAAAGTCATATTGTGTACCATGGCCAGAGATAATGAGTATATCTAGTGACAAATAATAATTTGCATGTTATGCCCCTATCGTTGCTCAAATAAAAAAAATAAAAAATAATATAACATATGATGTAAGCCAAATGAAAAAATAAACCCAAGTACAGAAAACCCTTTAAGTCCCTCATTTCCCTTCCCTTCTCACCCATCCTAGCTGGGTTGAACCTTCTTCCCAAAGTAACAATATCCACACTATGTGCTTGTATTGGGGAAACTACTAAACTAGAAGCTAAACTCAACAAAACATGAAAACTTCTGGGCGTAGATATCAATATAAAATAAAATAACCCTCAATAAGGTTTCAACTAACTCACTTTAACCTTCCATTTATTTATATATGAACTCACATCAAGAGGCTACATACTGCAAATGTATAAAGATAACATACCAATTGTAGCAAGCAAATAATTTAGGCCTGCATACGGACCTTGACATTAACCTGATATTGGCTTAACACTATACCCAGAGTAAATAGGCAAACAGGCTGGTATAGATTATATCAAGTTAAATTCAAATCAACCTCCTAATGCTTTAAATAATTTCCCAACTAACTTATTTTAATTCACCATGGTTTAAACAAAGAAAGAAAAAAAAAAAAAAGAAAAAATACCTCACATCAGGAAGTTAGACATATCTGCAATTGCTATCTAAATATTACACACTACTGTATAATATAACAAATGAAAATCAACAGTGTACATTAACAGGCTTATAGGCTACTGACATTAGCTTGACATCATCACGTCACTTACCCAGACAGGCTGGTTTGAGATTATGTCAAATCAGTTTGGACAGCCTACAGTAAGAAATAATATCCTCCTTCCATGAGAGCCAGTCATTAACGAGGATCAGCCGCTTGTTTTGTAATGTTTTTCGTGATGTATTTCTGGGCTTCATCGGGCGACGTAAACATTTTCTCCACTCCGTTGTAGGTAATACGAAGTCGCGCTGGGTGAAGTATGCCAAAGCGAAGTCCCTCGACCCCCCGCAACATTTAGTTTTAATCAAACTCTGGTGCGTTGCAGATGTGCATCATCATACAACTCTTGAACCATCTTTTAACTGTTCACCGGAGCACTATTAATCTTTTTACTATTGTTCTATATCATTTACTACCATCCCTCACTGTTTTACTGTTTACTGTAGTTTAACAACCTTTACTTACCTTGAAGCTCTTCTCCATCCTTGATCTTACCCTGAAGTTCTTCTCCATCCTTGCCCTTACCCTGAAGTTCTTCTCCATCCTTGCCCTTACCCTGAAGTCCTTCTCCATCCTTGCCCTTACCCTGAAGTTATTCTCCATCCTTGCCCTTACCCTGCTTGTCCGACAGCCTGGGTGAAATGTTGATTCATAGGTATGTGATATTACCAGTTGGCAGAAAGGTGAGTGGTGTTGGAACTGCCACATCCCAAATATTAGGGCTGAGTGGGAGAATGCTGGATTCAGACCAGTTGATAGTGTAATCAGATATTTTAGAAAAAGTATTTATGAGGCGGATGGTTTCGGGTAATGAAGATGAAGGATTTTGTAAGTAAAGTAGAATGTCGTCTGCATAAAGGCTGACCTTGTGATGCATATTGTTTGTTTGGATTCCTGTGATGTTTACTTTTTGATGGATGGCTGCTGCAAGTGGTTCGATGAATATGAGTTTGAGTGGGTTATAGAATTCTGTTATTGTAAATGGTTTGTCAAGTGTATTTGCTGTCAAGTGTATTTGACTTAGTATTTCTAAATAATTACTTTGTATTTCAAATTAATGACTTAGTAGTTCAAATGAATGACTTTGTATTTCAAAATATTGACTTTGTATTTCAAAATAATGACTTTGTATTTCAAAATAATGACTTTGTATTTCAAAATAATGACTTTGTATTTCAAAATAATGACTTTGTATTTCAAAATAATGACTTTGTATTTCAAAATAATGACTTAATACCTCAAAATAATGAGTTAGTATTTCAAAATAATGACTTAGTATTTCAAAATAATGACTTAATACCTCAAAATAATGAGTTAGTATTTCAAAATAATGACTTAGTATCTCAAAATAATGACTTAGTATTTCAAAATAATGACTTAATACCTCAAAATAATGAGTTAGTATTTCAAAATAATGACTTAGTATTTCAAAATAATGACTTAATACCTCAAAATAATGAGTTAGTATTTCAAAATAATGACTTAGTATCTCAAAATAATGACTTAGTATTTCAAAATAATGACTTAATACCTCAAAATAATGACTTAGTATTTCAAAATAATGACTTAGTATTTTCAAATGACTTAGTAGCTCAACAAGTACCACAATAAATCATAAAAAAATCATAAAATCATCAATAAACATCACAGTCATAAAACATCAGAAAATAATCAGAAAAGTCATAGAAAATAAATAGAAAAGTCAGAAAATAATCAGAAACAATTCTAAAAATTTCCAAAAAAATCATTAAAACATCAGAAAACATCCCATAATGATCAGAAAAGTCATAATAGAAGGAACGCTTCACGAATTTGCGTGTCATCCTTGCGCCTAGCTGGGCTCATTCTTCTCTGTGAATTTGACACAATTGGAACAAGTTGGCGAGAGCCAATCGGATCGGTGACACAATTGGCCGGAGCCAGTCAGACGATCCAAGCTTTTGCCGTCCAATCGGGTCGGTGACACAATTGGCCGGAGCCAATGGGGAGCCTCGTAGGGCGGGTCAAAGCCAAAGCGAACATCCTCCATGTTGGATTCTCGCCGTCAGCCTGACAGCGGCGCTACTACGTGAGTTAAATATGTTATTATTCATTAATTATGAGCGTATAACTCTATAAAAACACACATTCATGTCTGACGTTACCGCGCGGAGATAGCTGAGGGGTTTTTACGGCTTTTTACGTCCCGTTGACTGATACCTGAGTGATGTCAACAACCACCGTGATGCTATAGAGATTATAGTTTATAGTTGTAATAACGTCAAACTTTAATGTTACTGTATGAACTTATAACGTTACACTATGAATCACTGCTCCGTGTTAACCAGCTAACGTTCATGTTGTTTAAACTGTTTTATTCAGCTGCTGGCTGCTAACATCTCTAACACTCTGCTGTAGCTGTAACTCACCTGTTTAATATCACCTGATATTATCTTATCTGATCCATCTGCTTCCATTAAACTGATCTCTCATGATTATCATGTAGAGCCAAGAAACACGAGGCTACTTTCATTCATGTGTCTGGAGTTCTACAGTCCAGTAGAGCTGAATACAGCTGTTAACAGACAGCTAACTGTATTAACAGCTGTATTAATACACAGCTAACTGTATTAATACAGCTGTCTGTTAACAGCTGTATTAATACAGTTGTTAATACAGCTGTATTAACAACTGTATTAATACAGCTGTATTAATACAGTTGTTAATACAGTTAGCTGTATTAATACAGCTAACTGTACTAACAGCATCTGTTCATCCACCTACTGTATCCTATATTTCATATATATAAAGATGTCAGAACATGTGATGATGAACATTTTGTGATGCTTTAGTTTGGTATTGATGTCATACAGATGTGAGAGGAGGAGACGGAGCTACTGGTGACAATAATAATGACAGTGAAGATATTAGAATCCTTTTATTGTGATGTGGTAGGGTTAGCGGTTACATGTTTCACAGCGCTCCGTTTAATCACAACACAACTTCTTCTCTTCCTTTCTTGTGTTTCTTCTCAGGAGGAGGAGGAGGAGGTGCAGGGTCCTGATGTCCAGCCAGGTTATCAGCGCGTCCCCAAGCTGATCCAGGCCCTGCTGGACTGAAGACGGAGCGTTACATCTGTCTGGTCTGTGGACACAGCCGGGACAGAGGACATCACTTCAGGACGCTCTGTGGAGGACTGACTGGCTGAGAAGAGGAGGCAGGATCCAAACAGAGTTACCTCCTCCTGTTGTTGTGTGTTTCAGTCTCTCTGATGTCTCTTTATTATTAATGTCCTTCTCTGCAGAAACACAGACAGAGACATACAGTACAGACAGACAGACAGAGAGACAGACAGCTACTTTATTTGACCTTTTAGGTGGTGTATCAGCCGACTATAGAACAAACCATATGTAGTTGTATTGTTTTCTACTGTTGTTGTTGTTTACAGAGTGAACATCTGTAGAGGAGGAAACACACACAGCTGTGTAGATGTGTGTAGATGAAGCTTTACATCTAAATAATGCTCCTTATTCACTGCAGCTGAGGACAAAGACTTTAGATACTTCATGTGTTCATCCTCAGCTGATTGGAGGGAGATGATGTTTCACTCTCATGGTGTCAATAATCAAACAGCGTGTTGTAATCAGTCATCACTGTCTGGACCAGCAGCATCTGGCTCTATCTCTGTACCATTTATATATACATATACATATATATATATATATATATACACACACACAGTATTATTATTATTATATTGAATGTAACCTTTGAATGATTTGAGGTGTTCAATAAAAACAGGCCTTCTGTGCTGAACTGTGGATCGTTGTCTCAGACTGTGTTCTTGTTTCAGGCTGACAGAATGATGTTATTATAACCTCACATTTAAAAAGATCATCATGTGAGAGTCTGTTTAATGCAGAAGGCTTACTTTCATTTCAAAGGGGGGGGTGGTGGGGGGGAGATGAGAGATCTTTGTCCACCCAGACCCTGATTCTGGTTCAACAGCTGGGTCTGGGATCAGGGAAACGTCATCGGAACCGGACTGAACCGGACTGATGTGGTTCAGGACTGATGTGGTCTTGCTGTGTTGTAGTACAGTCTTCAGGTTTCAGTCTGAGGAGACAAACAAGGTCATCTGCTGTGCAAATAAGGTGAAAAAGCTGTTTCCATGCCAGAGTATCTATCAGAGTATTCCAGCTTCTTAAAAGTGGGATAAGGGCTTATCTGGGTTTCTACAACCGAGCAGAGCTTCAAGAAATAAACCAGATGTTCAAAAATCTTTATCATAACCAGGAAACTACTATACATATACATATACTATACATATACATATACTATACTATACACACCACAAGGCCCTAAGGGCGCTGGCACATGCCAACATTTAGTTTTAATCAAACTGGTGCGTTGCAGATGTGCATCATCATACAACTGTTGAACCATCTCTTCACTCATCTCATTCACTGGAGCACAGATTCCATTACAAACCTTTCTTTACTATCAATCTTTTTACTATTGTTCTATATCATTTACTAGCATCCCTCACTGTTTTACTGTTTACTGTACAGTTTACAACCTTTACTTACCTTGAAGCTCTTCTCCATCCTTCTCAATCCTTGACCTCTTGACCTCACACTGAAGCTCTTCTCCATCCTTGACATCACACTGAAGCTCTTCTCCATCCTGAAGTTCTTCTCCATCCTTGACCTCTTGACCTCACACTGAAGTTCTTCTCCATCCTTGACATCACACTGAAGCTCTTCTCCATCCTTGACCTCTTGACCTCACACTGAAGCTCTTCTCCATCCTGAAGTTCTTCTCCATCCTTGACCTCTTGACCTCACACTGAAGTTCTTCTCCATCCTTGACATCACACTGAAGCTCTTCTCCATCCTTGACCTCTTGACCTCACACTGAAGTTCTTCTCCATCCTTGACATCACACTGAAGCTCTTCTCCATCCTTGACCTCTTGACCTCACACTGAAGTTCTTCTCCATCCTTGACATCACACTGAAGCTCTTCTCCATCCTTGACCTCTTGACCTCACACTGAAGCTCTTCTCCATCCTTGACCTCTTGACCTCACACTGAAGCTCTTCTCCATCCTTGCCCTTACCTTGAAGTTCTTCTCTATCCTTGATCTTACCCTGCTTCTCCATCCTTGCCCTTACCCTGAAGTCCCTACCCTGAAGTCCTTCTCCATCCTTGCCCTTACCCTGAAGTTCTTCTCCATCCTCCTTGCCCTAACCCTGAAGTTCTTCTCCAACCTTGCCCTTACCCTGAAGTTCTTCTCCATCCTGGATCTTACCCTGCTTCTCCATCCTTGCCCTTACCCTGAAGTTCTTCTCCATCCTTGCCCTTACCCTGCTTGTCCTTACCCTGAAGTCCTTCTCCATCCCTGCCCTTACCCTGAAGTTCTTCTCCATCCTTGCCCTTACCCTGCTTGTCCTTACCCTGAAGTTCTTCTCCAACCTTGCCCTTGCCCTGAAGTTCTTCTCCATCCTTGCCCTTACCCTGAAGTTCTTCTCCATCCTTGCCCTTACCCTGCTTGTCCTTACCCTGAAGTCCTTCTCCATCCTTGCCCTTACCCTGAAGTTCTTCTCCATCCCTGCCCTTACCCTGAAGTTCTTCTCCATCCTTGCCCTTACCCTGCTTGTCCTTACCCTGAAGTTCTTCTCCAACCTTGCCCTTGCCCTGAAGTTCTTCTCCATCCTTGCCCTTGCCTTGAAGCTCTTCTCCAGCCTTGCCGCAGGCAGGGGTCGAACCGCCGACCTCCTGCTCCGCGGCAGGTGCACGGGAGCAGAGCACCCCTTCCCTCCCTCCTCCCACAGAGAAGATTGAACCATATCCTTTGCGCAGGGGCCATGCTAATCTTCTCTGTATCGTTCCAATTTTAGAATATGCATTACCGAAGTAAATGCAATAGGAGGAAGATCCTGAGATGTTTTTATAGGCACTAGTCCTTTACGGGACCAGACTGAGGGTCTGGAGGACAGACGAGACTCTACTGGCTTCTAGTAAATACATGTGAACAGTAGAGACAGGTCTGGGGGCTGTGCTGGTGGTTAGGTACCTTAACTAAACCATAATGGCTCTCCAGCTCTGGTCTGGATTAGTCTGAGGTGGTACGAGTTCAGGCTGAGCCTGTGAGTGTTCCAGAGGCATGCTGGGAGATTTAGACAGGCTGGGGTGACGTCAGCCGTTGAGGATTGGATGCCTGAAGGCGCGAGAACAAAAGGCTGACTCGACGCCCCTCCTCCAGGAGGACTCTGACCCCCCTCCAGACCCTCAGGGGTTAGCGGGGGCTGGTAGAGCCACACTGTGAGAGACGGGCGGCGGGGGGGGGGGTAGAGAGAAAGCAGGAACCGGTCTGGATTACATCATCCTGCCGCCTTCGAGCCGGAAGAGACGAGGAGGACGCTCGCAGCAGAGAAAGCTCCTGGACGTCTGGAACCTGCTTCACAATAAGAAAACAGACCCAGGAGACTGATTTGGACCTGAACCAGGACCTGGACACACTCTGACCCTGCTGCTATGTGGATTAAAACAGCCTGCATGTCCTGCTCTTTGTCCTGCTGCTGAATGCCTCTGAAGTGGCTCCTATCTGGACTCAGTCTACAGCGGTTCTGGTCTAGTCGTGCTGTGTTTGCTGCTTGTGAACATTAAACGTGTTGATGTGAGAGTCTGACGGATCCAATCACACTTTAATCTCTTTATTTCACCAGTTAAACTGCTGCTTAGAAGCAGGAAGAGAACCCTTCTGTCTGCCTCTGGCTTCTATTCAAACATACCAGCTGCAGTTCACCGACCCGCCACCGAGTGTCGCTGTCGGACCGCTCTACATGGGGCGTTCAAGGGCGCCGCGGAAGCGTCGGACTCCAAAGAACTGAAAGAGAAGAGAGAAAGAACCCAATTAGCAGTCACAGAACACCAAGAACATAGTAAAATAGTACATTAACTTGACTTATTGTCCACATAATGAGCTCCATGAGCGTTTCTGTGATAACAGGCCCCACTGACTCACGTTAGTCTCAGCAGAAACAGCCCGTTCTCACGTTGACACAAACACATCCACCAGACTCACTGATACATTCTTTCACTTTAGTGAAAAACGTTCACAACTCCACAAATATGACTCGGAACATCAATCCGGTTTGTTTATTAAAGCCCATTGATAAATTCGGCATACATAACGGTTCACTATTTCAGCTTCATTTAGACTTTTAAACCAGTTCTTAAGTGTTCCCACGAGCAGCTAGCGAAGCAGCAGAGGACTTGTGAGAGTTAAAACTGCATTAAACTCTGCTGAACTTACATGCTTTATGTGCCGAACTGAGCAGAACACCGTCAAGTTTCGTCAAATATATTTATATTTGTGAAGAAGAAAAAGTGTGTTATGTCTCGTGAATCACATATGCTCACATTTTAAACGGAGTCTGGCTCAGGAGGAGTGATTCTCTGATTCTACTGCGACCACCTGCTCTCGCTGTTCTGATCATTAATTAAACTAACCGAGCAGGAGAAACTCTACCGCTCTTAAATTCATTCTTATTGACATCATTTACAAGCAGAATTCATCAAATCATGCTAAAGAGTCGTATGAACTCTGTTAAAGTTTTACAGGGAGAGGTTGTCGTGTGCACATAACCAATAATACCTTAATTTAGTTCATCTGTTGTCGGAGTCTGGCTCCAGAAGCTGCTCTCCTCTGAGGCTCCACTCATCACCTGTCAATTACCTGCAGAGGGGGCGGGGCTTCTTCTTCTTCTTCTTCTTCTTCTCTTCCTAATGTGTGTAGCGTCGCTGTGCTGTGACAACCTGCTGTCAGCTCTGTGATGGTGATGCATCTTCATCTTCATCTTCATCTTCATCTTCCAGTTTATTTAACTTCAGGAGGAGGAAGAGGAGGATCTACTCTTCATCCTTCAGGTCATCACAAACATCAACACATCTGGACACAGCTGGTTTCAGGAGATGAAACTCTGTAGTCACTGTTCCCTTTGATTATTATTATTTTTATTATTATAATTAACATTATTATTATTATTAATGCTATTATTATCATTATTATTATTAATTATATTATTATTGTTAATACTATTGTTATTATTATTATTATTGTTAATGCTATTGTTATTATTATTATTAATATTATTATTATTAGTAGTAGTAGTATTAGTATCTAGATTACTTTTAATATCTGAGATAATATTTTCAGATTGTTGTCTTTGACCCAGTGAAGTGCTGAAGAAGATAATACAGAAATACATCATATTTAATAATATAAAGGACAACAAGAAATACATTCATAAACATTTATTAACATTTATTATTAGAAATAGTTTTTCTAAATCAATAAGAAATGCATTAAAACTTAATTATAAAGTAAATAAATACATTTTAAAAGTGATGTCTCGTAAACGGGAGATTTTGGGTTCAAATCCCAACAGTGCCTCACACAGGACAGCAGTCTGTGGACTTTAACAGTAGAAAAAAGATTCAGGACATGATGTGACATATTTCTGGAAAACATTGTCTCATTTGGAAACAATGGAAGAGAGAACGGAACACCAACAAGAGGAGGTGCGGTAGTACTGTAGTCTGGTAGTTATAGTTTATGCTATGTGGGGGGAGACAGGGAAGGGGGGTTCTGCTCCTGTGTATTTGCTACGGAAGGATGAAGAAATGGCAAGGATGGAGAAATGCCTCAAGGTAATGAATAAATGGTAAAGGAAGGCGGGGTACACCCTGGACAGATCGGCAGACTATCACAGGGCTGAGACTAGAGACAGACAACCATGCACACTCACATTCACACCTAAGGGCTCATTCCATATCTCTTTGTACACTGGAACAGCGCCACCTGTCCCTCGACGTGCCAAAAACAGGGATGAAGCAGTCCTCGGTAGTATAGTGGACAGGATGCAAATTGGTGATTTCGTTCCTCAAATTGGTGTATTTGTGTTTCCAAAAAAAGACAAGCTCTGTAAGAGTGCTATTGTGAAGTGTGCTATACATTGTGTCTACCCGTCATCATCCTCCTCCTCCTCCTCCTACTCCTCCTAATCATCAGGAATTCTGCTACTCTATCTCATCATCCTCATCATCATCATTATCATCATCATCACCATCATCACAACTCCATCTGGAAACATTGTCCACATTGTCTAAACTGAACTCCTTTACCTCCGTATTCATGTTCTATCATATATTGAACTTGTGGTTCCATGATCACATACTGGAGGTAAACCAATAACCAGTCAGTTTTTGTAAAGATGAACAACTTTATTTAGAAAAAACACACACAAACACAGCAAACCAAAATCCAACATAAATATATAAAATAAAAAACCAATATATTATATATACACACACACACACACACACACACACACACACACACACACACACACACACACACACAAACACTCTTCTCTGTCAGCCACTGCTCCACAGTCCTGCCCTTTAGGTCTGACGCCGCGCAGAACGTCTCCCTGGTCTTTCTGTAGAGACTGTGGCCAGTGGCTTTCGCCCTTTGTTGGCCACACTGGCGGCAGGTCCTCTGTTTCAGGGGCGGCAAAGGGCCTTCCTGCATGGCCTTCCACTTCTTCTCCAGCCTCCAGATGGTGGTCCTGGGGATGCAGGTCTTCATCTACTGCTTCAGAGTCATCCGTCCTGCTGCCGCCACCTTGCAGAACTGATGTCCTCTGAAGCTGTAAAATCCCCTGTGACCGGCATGACCACCACACATGGGGCAAGAGGCTGCTGGCTGCGCTACAGAATCCTCCTCAGAGCTGCTAGTGGGCTGGGCTACAGAGAGTTTGAGGGGACACACACACACTAAAAAAGGAAGGAAATAAAGAAAGAAACAATGCCATTCACGACCTAGATCTCACAGCTGATGAGGAAATGGATTTACTCACAAAATGGTAGGACAAGGAATCATCGGAGCACGTGAGGAGAATTCGGTCAGTCTATGTGTCTGACCCCAGCGCAGCGCTAGGAATGGCTTGGAGGAGGTTAAACGAGTGTTATGGCGAGATGATTGAAAATGCACTTTTTAAAAAACTGGATGCCTTTACTAAAATCTCTAACAGAGACTACGCCAAGATTAGAGAACTTGGAGACCTTCTAATGGAGCTGCAAACGGCCAAAGATGATGGATACTTACCAGGACTGGTGTATTTGGATACCGCAAGAGGGATCAATCCAATAGTGGAGAAGTTGCCCCATTATCTACAAGAGAGGTGGATTTCTCACGGCATGAAGTTTAAAGAGGAAAACCATGACTGTTTCCCTCCATTTTGGTATTTCACCAGTTTCATCTGCCATGAGGCAAAAGCAAGGAACGACCCTAGCTTCGCCATCCTCAGCAGTAATCCTACAAAGGGTGACGGATTTACACCCAAGGACAACAGTCAGAGAATGCCTATTGCTGTCAACAAAATGGATGTTTTCCCCAAAAAACCCTCCAACATAGATCCATGTTCCAAAGAGAATGACCCTGGTAAACATTGTCCTATCCATAATAAGCCTCACCCCTTGAGGAAGTTCCGGGGCTTCAGGTTGAAGACACTGGAGGAGCGGAAAGCTTATTTGAAGGAGAACGGCATCTGCTTCAGGTGTTGCGCATCTTCCTCTCACTTTGCACGCCATTGCAGAGCCGTGGTTAAGTATACAGAGTGCAACAGTGAAAACCACAGCACGGCTCTCCATCCAGGGCCACCCCCTTCAGACTATCAGGCGTTCAGCCCCTCTACAGGTCATGGCGGGGAGAAAGAAGCCTCATCTTCATTAATATCTGTGAACAATGCATGCACAGAGGTCTGCGGCAAAGGTCTTACAGCCAAGTCCTGTTCAAAGATTTGTTTGGTCTGAGTCTATCCGAAAGGTAAGCGGGAGAATGCAGTGAAGATGTACGCGATGATCGACGATCAGAGCAACAGATCGCTAGCGAAGTCAGAATTCTTTGAGCACTTCCACGTCAACAGCAATGCATCTCCTTACTCACTGAAGACCTGTACTGGTATAACAGACACAGCTGGAAGAAGGGCTGACGGTTACCAGATAGAGCCTGTACATGGTGGAGTCAGTCTGTCACTTCCGACACTGATAGAATGTGACGAAATACCAGATAACAGATCTGAGATACCTAAACACCAGGCAGCCCGTCACCATCCACACCTGAAGTCTATCGCCTTGAAGATCCCAGAACTAGACGAGAAAGCTCAAATCCTCCTGCTGCTAAGTCATGACATCTTGAGAGTCTACAAGGTGAGGAAGCGAGTGAATGGGCGTCACAATGCTCCCTTTGCCCTCAAGCTGGACCTGGGGTGGGTTCTGGTAGGCGAAGTGTGTTTGGGCAGCTCTCATATGCCTAGGGTGCAATGTTTAAAAAACAGTGTGTTAGAGTATGGCAGGCCTTCCGTCTTTACACCTTGCGAAAACCACATTCACCTCAAAGAGAAGCTGGTAAGTCCAGAGATAGATACTGAGGTTTGCCTTCAGCTCCAAGTCACCACATCTTCAACCAGCGTGAAAGACAGAAAACTTGGTCCGGAACGCTTTGAGCGTTTCTCCACATGGGACAGTGAATCGCTTCACTCATCCATGTAGCACGCTCTTTCAAGTCCTCTTCTGTCAATCCTTCACACAAGGGTCAGTATATTATGCATTTATACAAGGTGAAAAGGTGTTAGTGTTACGGGTCCCAGGGATGAGTGTCACCGTAGCAGAAATGTTACCTGTATTAAGCAGGTAGAAGAGTAGCAATGAGGACACGGTGCATCTCGTTTTCCCGCCAGATTGCTTCTGAGGAAAGAAGTTCCCCGGAGCAACTGAAGTGAACACAAACGTTCCGCCTCACTACTTCATTTTTAAAACCGTATCATTACTCCATTAATGTAAGAAAATAAATAAAGGTCCTAACATAAATGCAAATAATGATCCAAAATAATAAGTCAAATCATCACACACCATATTATCACTGAAATGTGGCCACACTGTCTCAGGTGTGCCACATTAGCATGACATACAGTCTGTGAGGTTAAACATATTTAAGTGTTTTATTAAAGCATGTGCATTCATCATATAAGTGGTGTGTAACAATATATAAATACTTCACTAAAGTTTATGTCAAAGTTTATGAGCAGCTGCATAGCATGGCACTGATTCATCAGAACTCTATTCAGAAAACAAGCATTTTAACAGCTGTTTGCTTGTCGTGTTGCGAACAGACCTGACACAGCATGAATTCAGACTTTTTACAAATCAACATCATAATGTCTTGTCTGGCTTGCAGCGGTGGCCAAACTCGGCGGTCCAGCGTTTCCCACAGAGGCTGCACTTAACCACAAATGTGGCCCTCTTTTTGGGAGGAGGATTAAGTCCTGTTCTCCTCTCCTCCTCTCTCCTCTCCATCTCCCTCTTTCCTCGTCTCCAGGCCGTGGAGACGGGGACAGGGAGAGGATGTGGTGCTGGCTGGGACCAGGTGGTGGGCTGAGGGGTGGGAAGAATGTATGTAGGTCTGTCGGGAGGTCTGGGTGGTTGGGTTGGGAGAGGAGGAAGAGGTTGGGGTTGGGGGGGCAGCGGCCGGATAAAATACACCGGTGGAGCGAAGATGAGGGGGGGGGTTGGTGGAGCGAAGATGAGGGGGGGGGTTTGGTGGAGGCAGAGAGGAGGCGGCGGAGGTGGCTGCTGCTGGTGGTGGTGGCGGCTGGTGGTGGCTACTGCTGCTGGTGGTGGTGGAGGGAGGAGAGGGAGGATGCACCTCTCTCTGCCCGACGACCCCCTGACCTGTGGTGTTCTCAGGGTCCTCGTAGACCAGGGGGTCGTAACGCTTCTGTGGAGTCCCCAGCAGCGGCCTGGCATGGGGCAGCAGGCTGGAGGCATCCATGGACACGATGGATGCCGGGATGTACTGCTCTAGCATCCTCAGCTCAATCGCCTTCCCCCTCTGATTGTACCTGTGTGTGTGTGAGAGAGAGAGAGAGAGAGAGAGAGAGAGAGAGAGAGAGAGAGAGAGGAAGTGATGTCCCACCTGTAGCAGACAGGCTGTAACCTCAGGAGGACATGATAGTGGGGAGAACTCACCACTGAGTCAGTGTCCTCTGGTTAATCTTGAAAAGCTGGAGCCGGGTGGGAGTCATAATGTCCTCGTTTGTGATGACATTTCTCTTTTTATGGTGTAATCGCTCAGGACGAGCGTCCAGCGGTTGCTCCTCCTGCCCCCAACCCGGCCCTCCAGGTGCTCCCAGCACAGCCGGACACAAATGGCCTCCACTACCCTGCTGGTGCTGGGCCACTGGCCGAGGCCGATGTCGTATCCGTACGCACACGTGACGGACACCAATCAGCTTATCAGTAACACGTCTCCACAGCCAGCTCCTAGTGAACACTGAGATATAGTTTATATATTCAGTTTGGTTTTTGGCTCACCGTCTAAGGCTGTCAAAACCGACGCAGGTCGTGGTCCTTCTGTAGGACACCTTGTATTTCCCCGTCGGTTGCTTGTCCCTGTGCCGAGCGGGGAAGTCAAGAGCCTGCTTGTCCTGGGCAGGCAGCTTCTGCCACAAGGCCACGATCTCCTGAGCCTTGGCGTGGGTTGCGAACATGTAGTGGCGCAGCTCCACCAGGCTGTCAGCCAGCCTCACCACATCTTCGTAACCCTCAGCTGTTGTACCTCCAGGCCTGGAGCAGCTCTGGAGAAAACAGGGAGAGAACAGGAGGATCAACATCAGTGAAGGAAGGGAAGTTAGTCACAACGTGCTTCACAAGACTACAGTTATTAAGAATAACAGCAGGTCAGACCAGTCTCTAAAGTACTCACATCACCGCGGTCTGGAGTGGCTGGCTCCTGCTGTCCTGGGTCCTCCTGGACTGGGTCCTGCTGGACCGGGGCGCTTTGGGAGGCAGCTGGAGGAGGCTGGACCACTGTCTCAGAGGAGTGGAGAGTTGCATTGGTGTAGAGCAGCTCCTCTTCCTCCTTCTCCTCCTCCTCCTCCTCCTCCTCCTCCAGCTCGATGCCGTCAGGTACATCAGGATCTCCCCCCAGGTCCTGATCCGGCTGGTGGTTGGATTGAGCTGATAGGTAATCAATACATAAACGTGAATTTAACCAAATCTCTCTGTGTGTTTGTATGAGGGAGAGTTTCAGAGAGTTAACCCTTACCAGTGTACCCCCTGGCCTCTGTGTAGTCTTCAACCAGTGTTTGCCTGTACAACTCCTGGGTCAGCCGGTTCAAGACCTGCTGCTGTCGCTAGCTGTTGCAGCGGACTTGCTGGTCAGCGTCCCTGATGTTGGCTTGGTGTGTCCCCAGCTTTACTGCTTACTTTCTTTCTTTTTTTTTTAAACTCTTTTTTTATTTGAGAACAAAGAACATGAGGTCATCATGGGTGTTACAATGTGAAATCACAGTACATTTTTGTAAATACATCTTAATATAAATTGTCACACTTCAATCAACGGTGTAAATACACAATCCATTTTTCCCAGTACTCAATACTTTTTTCCAATTCAAGCCTTAAAATAAATGTGAGTCTTTCCATACGATATATTTGATTAACAATACCCCGCCATTGGTCTAATGTTGGAGGATCAGTCTGCAACCACTTTCGAGTTATGGCTTTCTTACTACTTGCCAAGAGAATCTTTATTAAATATTTATCTTTTTGTAAAACAACTTCTGGTATGTTTCTGAGCCAAACCCTGATCTCCCTTCCTGAGTCGTCTTAACTGTTTGCCAGAACTTCCATGATGACAAAGGAAAGTCCTTCTCCGTAGCATCAACACATGGTATGGATATTACATTTCATGGATGAATAATTTCCTATTATGAGATGCATCTAATTGTGAATTCTCCATTTTGCTGTGAAGTAACAACTGCTGTTGCTTTACAGCTTTTGTCTTTCTTGGTGAATAATAAGCAGCTGGTAGAAGACGCTAGCCTCCCCGTCGGTGAATCAAACCCCAGTCTTCCGCGTGACAAGCGGAGATACTGTCCACTATACTAACGAGGACTGCTTCATCCCTGTTTTTGGCACAAGCTAGGGTCGTTCCTTGCTTTTGCCTCATGGCAGATGAAACTGGTGAAATACCAAAATGGAGGGAAACAGTCATGGTTTTCCTCTTTAAACTTCATGCCGTGAGAAATCCACCTCTCTTGTAGATAATGGGGCAACTTCTCCACTATTGGATTGATCCCTCTTGCGGTATCCAAATACACCAGTCCTGGTAAGTATCCATCATCTTTGGCCGTTTGCAGCTCCATTAGAAGGTCTCCAAGTTCTCTAATCTTGGCGTAGTCTCTGTTAGAGATTTTAGTAAAGGCATCCAGTTTTTTAAAAAGTGCATTTTCAATCATCTCGCCATAACACTCGTTTAACCTCCTCCAAGCCATTCCTAGCGCTGCGCTGGGGTCAGACACATAGACTGACCGAATTCTCCTCACGTGCTCCGATGATTCCTTGTCCTACCATTTTGTGAGTAAATCCATTTCCTCATCAGCTGTGAGATCTAGGTCGTGAATGGCATTGTTTCTTTCTTTATTTCCTTCCTTTTTTAGTGTGTGTGTGTCCCCTCAAACTCTCTGTAGCCCAGCCCACTAGCAGCTCTGAGGAGGATTCTGTAGCGCAGCCAGCAGCCTCTTGCCCCATGTGTGGTGGTCATGCCGGTCACAGGGGATTTTACAGCTTCAGAGGACATCAGTTCTGCAAGGTGGCGGCAGCAGGACGGATGACTCTGAAGCAGTAGATGAAGACCTGCATCCCCAGGACCACCATCTGGAGGCTGGAGAAGAAGTGGAAGGCCATGCAGGAAGGCCCTTTGCCGCCCCTGAAACAGAGGACCTGCCGCCAGTGTGGCCAACAAAGGGCGAAAGCCACTGGCCACAGTCTCTACAGAAAGACCAGGGAGACGTTCTGCGCGGCGTCAGACCTAAAGGGCAGGACTGTGGAGCAGTGGCTGACAGAGAAGAGTGTTTGTGTGTGTGTGTGTGTGTGTGTGTGTGTGTGTGTGTGTGTGTGTGTGTGTGTGTGTATATATAATATATTGGTTTTTTATTTTATATATTTATGTTGGATTTTGGTTTGCTGTGTTTGTGTGTGTTTTTTCTAAATAAAGTTGTTCATCTTTACAAAAACTGACTGGTTATTGGTTTACCTCCAGTATGTGATCATGGAACCACAAGTTCAATATATGATAGAACATGAATACGGAGGTAAAGGAGTTCAGTTTAGACAATGTGGACAATGTTTCCAGATGGAGTTGTGATGATGGTGATGATGATGATAATGATGATGATGAGGATGATGAGATAGAGTAGCAGAATTCCTGATGATTAGGAGGAGTAGGAGGAGGAGGAGGAGGATGATGACGGGTAGACACAATGTATAGCACACTTCACAATAGCACTCTTACAGAGCTTGTCTTTTTTTGGAAACACAAATACACCAATTTGAGGAACGAAATCACCAATTTGCATCCTGTCCACTATACTACCGAGGACTGCTTCATCCCTGTTTTTGGCACGTCGAGGGACAGGTGGCGCTGTTCCAGTGTACAAAGAGATATGGAATGAGCCCTTAGGTGTGAATGTGAGTGTGCATGGTTGTCTGTCTCTAGTCTCAGCCCTGTGATAGTCTGCCGATCTGTCCAGGGTGTACCCCGCCTTCCTTTACCATTTATTCATTACCTTGAGGCATTTCTCCATCCTTGCCATTTCTTCATCCTTCCGTAGCAAATACACAGGAGCAGAACCCCCCTTCCCTGTCTCCCCCCACATAGCATAAACTATAACTACCAGACTACAGTACTACCGCACCTCCTCTTGTTGGTGTTCCGTTCTCTCTTCCATTGTTTCCAAATGAGACAATGTTTTCCAGAAATATGTCACATCATGTCCTGAATCTTTTTTCTACTGTTAAAGTCCACAGACTGCTGTCCTGTGTGAGGCACTGTTGGGATTTGAACCCAAAATCTCCCGTTTACGAGACATCACTTTTAAAATGTATTTATTTACTTTATAATTAAGTTTTAATGCATTTCTTATTGATTTAGAAAAACTATTTCTAATAATAAATGTTAATAAATGTTTATGAATGTATTTCTTGTTGTCCTTTATATTATTAAATATGATGTATTTCTGTATTATCTTCTTCAGCACTTCACTGGGTCAAAGACAACAATCTGAAAATATTATCTCAGATATTAAAAGTAATCTAGATACTAATACTACTACTACTAATAATAATAATATTAATAATAATAATAACAATAGCATTAACAATAATAATAATAATAACAATAGTATTAACAATAATAATATAATTAATAATAATAATGATAATAATAGCATTAATAATAATAATAATGTTAATTATAATAATAAAAATAATAATAATCAAAGGGAACAGTGACTACAGAGTTTCATCTCCTGAAACCAGCTGTGTCCAGATGTGTTGATGTTTGTGATGACCTGAAGGATGAAGAGTAGATCCTCCTCTTCCTCCTCCTGAAGTTAAATAAACTGGAAGATGAAGATGAAGATGAAGATGAAGATGCATCACCATCACAGAGCTGACAGCAGGTTGTCACAGCACAGCGACGCTACACACATTAGGAAGAGAAGAAGAAGAAGAAGAAGAAGAAGCCCCGCCCCCTCTGCAGGTAATTGACAGGTGATGAGTGGAGCCTCAGAGGAGAGCAGCTTCTGGAGCCAGACTCCGACAACAGATGAACTAAATTAAGGTATTATTGGTTATGTGCACACGACAACCTCTCCCTGTAAAACTTTAACAGAGTTCATACGACTCTTTAGCATGATTTGATGAATTCTGCTTGTAAATGATGTCAATAAGAATGAATTTAAGAGCGGTAGAGTTTCTCCTGCTCGGTTAGTTTAATTAATGATCAGAACAGCGAGAGCAGGTGGTCGCAGTAGAATCAGAGAATCACTCCTCCTGAGCCAGACTCCGTTTAAAATGTGAGCATATGTGATTCACGAGACATAACACACTTTTTCTTCTTCACAAATATAAATATATTTGACGAAACTTGACGGTGTTCTGCTCAGTTCGGCACATAAAGCATGTAAGTTCAGCAGAGTTTAATGCAGTTTTAACTCTCACAAGTCCTCTGCTGCTTCGCTAGCTGCTCGTGGGAACACTTAAGAACTGGTTTAAAAGTCTAAATGAAGCTGAAATAGTGAACCGTTATGTATGCCGAATTTATCAATGGGCTTTAATAAACAAACCGGATTGATGTTCCGAGTCATATTTGTGGAGTTGTGAACGTTTTTCACTAAAGTGAAAGAATGTATCAGTGAGTCTGGTGGATGTGTTTGTGTCAACGTGAGAACGGGCTGTTTCTGCTGAGACTAACGTGAGTCAGTGGGGCCTGTTATCACAGAAACGCTCATGGAGCTCATTATGTGGACAATAAGTCAAGTTAATGTACTATTTTACTATGTTCTTGGTGTTCTGTGACTGCTAATTGGGTTCTTTCTCTCTTCTCTTTCAGTTCTTTGGAGTCCGACGCTTCCGCGGCGCCCTTGAACGCCCCATGTAGAGCGGTCCGACAGCGACACTCGGTGGCGGGTCGGTGAACTGCAGCTGGTATGTTTGAATAGAAGCCAGAGGCAGACAGAAGGGTTCTCTTCCTGCTTCTAAGCAGCAGTTTAACTGGTGAAATAAAGAGATTAAAGTGTGATTGGATCCGTCAGACTCTCACATCAACACGTTTAATGTTCACAAGCAGCAAACACAGCACGACTAGACCAGAACCGCTGTAGACTGAGTCCAGATAGGAGCCACTTCAGAGGCATTCAGCAGCAGGACAAAGAGCAGGACATGCAGGCTGTTTTAATCCACATAGCAGCAGGGTCAGAGTGTGTCCAGGTCCTGGTTCAGGTCCAAATCAGTCTCCTGGGTCTGTTTTCTTATTGTGAAGCAGGTTCCAGACGTCCAGGAGCTTTCTCTGCTGCGAGCGTCCTCCTCGTCTCTTCCGGCTCGAAGGCGGCAGGATGATGTAATCCAGACCGGTTCCTGCTTTCTCTCTACCCCCCCCCCCGCCGCCCGTCTCTCACAGTGTGGCTCTACCAGCCCCCGCTAACCCCTGAGGGTCTGGAGGGGGGTCAGAGTCCTCCTGGAGGAGGGGCGTCGAGTCAGCCTTTTGTTCTCGCGCCTTCAGGCATCCAATCCTCAACGGCTGACGTCACCCCAGCCTGTCTAAATCTCCCAGCATGCCTCTGGAACACTCACAGGCTCAGCCTGAACTCGTACCACCTCAGACTAATCCAGACCAGAGCTGGAGAGCCATTATGGTTTAGTTAAGGTACCTAACCACCAGCACAGCCCCCAGACCTGTCTCTACTGTTCACATGTATTTACTAGAAGCCAGTAGAGTCTCGTCTGTCCTCCAGACCCTCAGTCTGGTCCCGTAAAGGACTAGTGCCTATAAAAACATCTCAGGATCTTCCTCCTATTGCATTTACTTCGGTAATGCATATTCTAAAATTGGAACGATACAGAGAAGATTAGCATGGCCCCTGCGCAAGGATGACACGCAAATTCGTGAAGCGTTCCTTCTATTATGACTTTTCTGATCATTATGGGATGTTTTCTGATGTTTTAATGATTTTTTTGGAAATTTTTAGAATTGTTTCTGATTATTTTCTGACTTTTCTATTTATTTTCTATGACTTTTCTGATTATTTTCTGATGTTTTATGACTGTGATGTTTATTGATGATTTTATGATTTTTTTATGATTTATTGTGGTACTTGTTGAGCTACTAAGTCATTTGAAAATACTAAGTCATTATTTTGAAATACTAAGTCATTATTTTGAGGTATTAAGTCATTATTTTGAAATACTAAGTCATTATTTTGAGATACTAAGTCATTATTTTGAAATACTAACTCATTATTTTGAGGTATTAAGTCATTATTTTGAAATACTAAGTCATTATTTTGAAATACTAACTCATTATTTTGAGGTATTAAGTCATTATTTTGAAATACTAAGTCATTATTTTGAGATACTAAGTCATTATTTTGAAATACTAACTCATTATTTTGAGGTATTAAGTCATTATTTTGAAATACTAAGTCATTATTTTGAAATACTAACTCATTATTTTGAGGTATTAAGTCATTATTTTGAAATACAAAGTCATTATTTTGAAATACAAAGTCATTATTTTGAAATACAAAGTCATTATTTTGAAATACAAAGTCATTATTTTGAAATACAAAGTCATTATTTTGAAATACAAAGTCAATATTTTGAAATACAAAGTCATTCATTTGAACTACTAAGTCATTAATTTGAAATACAAAGTAATTATTTAGAAATACTAAGTCAAATACACTTGACAGCAAATACACTTGACAAACCATTTACAATAACAGAATTCTATAACCCACTCAAACTCATATTCATCGAACCACTTGCAGCAGCCATCCATCAAAAAGTAAACATCACAGGAATCCAAACAAACAATATGCATCACAAGGTCAGCCTTTATGCAGACGACATTCTACTTTACTTACAAAATCCTTCATCTTCATTACCCGAAACCATCCGCCTCATAAATACTTTTTCTAAAATATCTGATTACACTATCAACTGGTCTGAATCCAGCATTCTCCCACTCAGCCCTAATATTTGGGATGTGGCAGTTCCAACACCACTCACCTTTCTGCCAACTGGTAATATCACATACCTATGAATCAACATTTCACCCAGGCTGTCGGACAAGCAGGGTAAGGGCAAGGATGGAGAATAACTTCAGGGTAAGGGCAAGGATGGAGAAGGACTTCAGGGTAAGGGCAAGGATGGAGAAGAACTTCAGGGTAAGGGCAAGGATGGAGAAGAACTTCAGGGTAAGATCAAGGATGGAGAAGAGCTTCAAGGTAAGTAAAGGTTGTTAAACTACAGTAAACAGTAAAACAGTGAGGGATGGTAGTAAATGATATAGAACAATAGTAAAAAGATTAATAGTGCTCCGGTGAACAGTTAAAAGATGGTTCAAGAGTTGTATGATGATGCACATCTGCAACGCACCAGAGTTTGATTAAAACTAAATGTTGCGGGGGGTCGAGGGACTTCGCTTTGGCATACTTCACCCAGCGCGACTTCGTATTACCTACAACGGAGTGGAGAAAATGTTTACGTCGCCCGATGAAGCCCAGAAATACATCACGAAAAACATTACAAAACAAGCGGCTGATCCTCGTTAATGACTGGCTCTCATGGAAGGAGGATATTATTTCTTACTGTAGGCTGTCCAAACTGATTTGACATAATCTCAAACCAGCCTGTCTGGGTAAGTGACGTGATGATGTCAAGCTAATGTCAGTAGCCTATAAGCCTGTTAATGTACACTGTTGATTTTCATTTGTTATATTATACAGTAGTGTGTAATATTTAGATAGCAATTGCAGATATGTCTAACTTCCTGATGTGAGGTATTTTTTCTTTTTTTTTTTTTTCTTTCTTTGTTTAAACCATGGTGAATTAAAATAAGTTAGTTGGGAAATTATTTAAAGCATTAGGAGGTTGATTTGAATTTAACTTGATATAATCTATACCAGCCTGTTTGCCTATTTACTCTGGGTATAGTGTTAAGCCAATATCAGGTTAATGTCAAGGTCCGTATGCAGGCCTAAATTATTTGCTTGCTACAATTGGTATGTTATCTTTATACATTTGCAGTATGTAGCCTCTTGATGTGAGTTCATATATAAATAAATGGAAGGTTAAAGTGAGTTAGTTGAAACCTTATTGAGGGTTATTTTATTTTATATTGATATCTACGCCCAGAAGTTTTCATGTTTTGTTGAGTTTAGCTTCTAGTTTAGTAGTTTCCCCAATACAAGCACATAGTGTGGATATTGTTACTTTGGGAAGAAGGTTCAACCCAGCTAGGATGGGTGAGAAGGGAAGGGAAATGAGGGACTTAAAGGGTTTTCTGTACTTGGGTTTATTTTTTCATTTGGCTTACATCATATGTTATATTATTTTTTATTTTTTTTATTTGAGCAACGATAGGGGCATAACATGCAAATTATTATTTGTCACTAGATATACTCATTATCTCTGGCCATGGTACACAATATGACTTTAGGAATGATGGCTACATGCCCAATTTCTTTTGTGAGCTGGAATGTTAAGGGGATGAACCATCATGTGAAACGCAAGAGAGTCCTGACACATTTGCATCAGTTAAAGGTGGATATTGCCTTCCTTCAGGAAACTCATCTGAATATATCTGACCACTCACGTTTGCATACTAGATGGGTTGGTGAAGTTTATCATTCAAAATCTCAGTGTAAGTCAAGAGGAGCAGCAGTCCTTATTAGTAAGTATGTGCCTTTTATTTCTTCTCAGATTTGTGCAGACCCAATGGGCCGATATGTGATTGTTACAGGCAAATTATATAACATCCCAGTTATCTTAGCTAGTGTCTATGCCCCTAATTGGGACGACGCTGCTTTCTTCACTAATTTCTTCTCCCGATTACCTGATTTAAACGAACATCATTTGTTGATAGGTGGAGACATGAACTGCGTGATATCCCCTAGTCTAGACCGTAGCGCTGCCAAAACTACACCAACTTCTAAAGCTGCCCTTTCAATTCAGCTGTTTCTTGATACTTATGGGATGGTTGATGTTTGGCGTGCTCTCAATCCTACTGTTCGCAAGTATTCCTTCTTTTCAGCTGTTCATAAAACATTTTCACGCATTGATCATATCATAATGGATAAGAATCTTCTCCCTTTGGTGCAGGAATGTGACTACCATACGATTGTAATCTCTGATCATGCTCCCCTTAAACTGAAGCTTAATCTACCAACCTCAAAAAACGCTTACAGACCATGGCGACTCAACCCACTTTTACTTTCAGATAAAACATTTTCAGATTTTATCTCATCACAGATTGATTTTTTTCTAGAAATTAATCAAACACCAATGATGTCATCATCAACAGTATGGGAAGCACTTAAGGCATATTTGAGGGGCCAAATTATTTCTTATAACGCACATCTACGGAAAACCAGAAATTTCCGTGCTAATGAATTGATGACTCAGATTGGTAATCTTGACTCACAATTGGCAACATCCCCATCAGCCGATGGCATTAAAGAACGTTTACTCCTCCAAAAAGAATTTGATTTATTAACCACACAAAAAGCTGAGAACCTCCTGATTAGATCTCATCATACATACTACGAGCATGGTGAAAAAACAGGGAGGATCCTTGCACACCAACTTCGCCAAAAAGCAGCAAGGCAGGCAATCCCTGAGATCCGGGATGAGTCTGGAATGGTCTGTATAGATCACTCTGACATTAACTCACGCTTTTTAAGGTTTTATCATAACTTGTATACATCTGAATCGTTGAAAGATGATTACTTGATTAAATCATTTCTTCAAAGTGTTGAGATCCCTCATATAGACCCTGTGACAGCTGCCGAGCTAGAGTCTCCGTTTTCAATTGGAGAAATTGACATGGCCATCAGGAGTATGCAATGTGGAAAATCCCCTGGCCCAGACGGGTATCCATGGGAATTCTTTAAGAAATTTTCAAATCAATTGGCTCCAATTTTAAACTCTGTATATAACGACTCCCTGTCAGCTGGCTCACTGCCTGAAACATTACGACAAGCTACCATATCACTTATTCTGAAAAAAGGCAAAAATCAACAGGAATGTGGTTCCTACCGTCCTATTTCCTTGATCAATGTGGACAGCAAAATCCTGGCAAAAATGATTGCTCGCCGTCTTGAAACAGTCCTCCCAACCATAATCTCTCCTGACCAGACGGGCTTTGTAAAAAATCGACTGTCCTCTTTCAACATCAGGCGCTTATACGATATAATTTATGGTCCCTCTCCACCCGACGAACCGGAAGTGGTGATATCTCTAGATGCCGAAAAGGCTTTTGATCGGGTGGAGTGGGACTATTTATTTTGTACTCTTGAGAGATTCGGATTTCACCTCCTTTTCAACTAACACGAGGGACGAGACAGGGGTGTCCTCTGTCCCCCCTTCTTTTTGTGATTACGATTGAGCCGTTGGCTATAGCTTTGCGTAATAATAAGGATATTAAAGGTATTACAAGGGCAGGGTTGGAACATAACGTCTCGCTATACGCAGACGATATGCTACTCTACCTGTCTGACCCACCCTCCTCTCTTCCTGCAGCTCTTAATCTCTTAATTGAATTTGGCAAAGTTTCTGGCTATAAAGTAAATACACAAAAAAGTGAATTGATGCCCATAAATTTGGCAGCAAGAGACTCCCTGTTTATTCGTACTGTGCCGTTTAAAGTGTGCATGGACAAAATTAAATATCTTGGTGTGTGGGTCACATCCAATTTTAAAGACCTCTTCTCAGCAAATTTCCCTCCTTTTCTGTCCTCTCTCAAGGAGGATATTAATCGTTGGGATCTGCTACCCTTATCTCTGGCAGGTAGAATTAACGCTATAAAGATGAACTTATTGCCTAAACTTCTTTATATGTTTCAGTCTATACCAGTCTTCTTAACTAAAACATTTTTCATTTCCCTGGACAGAAAGCTTTCTTCTTTCATTTGGAGTAAGAAGAATCCACGTATACGCAAAGCTATACTACAGAGACCTCGGCAGCAGGGAGGGCTTAGTCTGCCAAACTTTCAGTTCTACTATTGGGCAGCAAATATCAAATTTATTTCCTATTGGATGGAAGGAACTGAAGTAACAGCTGTGCCTGAATGGCTAATACTAGAGAGAGACTCTTGTAAGAACACCTCATTACTTGCCTTATTATGCTCTAGCCTGCCATACTCGGAGCCTATTACTAAATATACTTGTAACCCAGTTGTTATTCATTCTTTAAAAATTTGGAAACAATTCAGACAATCCTTCGAGATCTGTAAATTTTCAATACTGGCTCCCATTGTAAATAACCATGCATTCCTGCCGCCTTTGACGGATGCCTTATTCAGTGGTTGGCAGAGAAATGGGATTTGTTCATTTAAAGACATGTTCATAAATGGCTCATTTGCCTCTTTTGAGCAGATTGTTCAGAAATTCAATATTCCCAGGTTACACTTTTTCAGATACCTACAAACTCGCAGCTTCATGTCTTCAAATATCATTCAATTCCCTACACAGCCACTAAACACGCTCCTAGACTAGACATCACATCATTCAGAAAGGGAAAGATAGGTGACATATATTCCTTATTAATGAGAGAAAATATGACAAGTCTTAACTCCCTTAAAAATCAGTGGGAGGGGGACCTTGGTGTTGTTATTTCAGATACTATCTGGTCAAAAATGATGAGGGGAATATACTCATCTTCCATATGTATGAGACATACTGTCATGCAGTTTAAAATTTTTCATCGACTGCACTGGACCAAAGTTAAACTATCCCAATTCAAATCCGATATAGACACCATGTGTGACCGCTGCAAGCAGAACCAGGCCACTCTAATTCACATGTTTTGGGATTGTCCTAAACTATCTAATTTTTGGCAATTAATTTTCAATATGCTTTCCAAAACTACCGACAGATTCTTAGAACCATCAGCTTGTCTTGCTTTGTTTGGGGTGGTACCACAAAATTTTACGTTAAACAACAATAAACTAAACCTTCTATCTTTTGCTACGCTGGTGGCCAGACGACAAATTTTGATTAGATGGAAGGATTGCAACCCTCCAACATTTGCACAATGGCTCAGAGACATGTTATATTTTATTAAGTTGGAGAAAATTAGGTATACTATTAAAGGGTCAGCCGAGAAGTTTTCATTGATCTGGCAACCTTTTCTTAGTCACGTTGACTCTTTAGACTCAGATAACTTTGTGGCTGATTAAAGTTTGATGTATGTGTGTGTATGTATGTGTATATGTATGTACGTATATGTATGTACATATATGTATGTGTATGTATATGTATGTGTATGTATATGTATATGGATATTTGACCAGGAACATTTCAAAGGAAAAGTGCCCTAAATGACAGGGTGTAACACCCTAGACCTCTATCAATTTATCATGATTTATGTTTATTTATTATTATTATTATTATTTATTTATTTTTATTTATTTATCTATGTATTTATATTCATTCTTGTACACTTTATATATATATATATATATATATATATATATATATATATATATTTTTCTGAGTGCCCTCCGGGTATTGTCATGGGTGGGGGGTGGGGGGTGGGGGGTGGGGGGGTTATATACCAGTCCAAACATGTTTGTGCAATGGATTGTAAGAGTTGTATTAGCAAAATGTATAAATAAACTCTGTTTAAAAAAAACAAAACTAAATGTTGGCATGTGCCAGCGCCCTTAGGGCCTTGCGGTATGTATAGTATAGTATATGTATAGTATATGTATAGTATAGTATATGTATAGTAGTATCCTGGTTATGATCAAGATTTTTGAATATGTGGTTTATTTCTTGAAGCTCTGCTCGGTTGTAGAAACCCAGATAAGCCCTTATCCCACTTTTAAGAAGCTGGAATGCTCTGATAGATACTCTGGCATGGAAACAGCTTTTTCACCTTATTTGCACAGCAGATGACCTTGTTTGTCTCCTCAGACTGAAACCTGAAGACTGTACTACAACACAGCAAGACCACATCAGTCCTGAACCACATCAGTCCGGTTCCGATGACGTTTCCCTGATCCCAGACCCAGCTGTTGAACCAGAATCAGGGTCTGGGTGGACAAAGATCTCTCATCTCCCCCCCACCCCCCCCTTTGAAATGAAAGTAAGCCTTCTGCATTAAACAGACTCTCACATGATGATCTTTTTAAATGTGAGGTTATAATAACATCATTCTGTCAGCCTGAAACAAGAACACAGTCTGAGACAACGATCCACAGTTCAGCACAGAAGGCCTGTTTTTATTGAACACCTCAAATCATTCAAAGGTTACATTCAATATAATAATAATAATACTGTGTGTGTGTATATATATATATATATATATATATATATATATATATAAATGGTACAGAGATAGAGCCAGATGCTGCTGGTCCAGACAGTGATGACTGATTACAACATGCTGTTTGATTATTGACACCATGAGAGTGAAACATCATCTCCCTTCTATCAGCTGAGGATGAACACGTGAAGTATCTAAAGTCTTTGTCCTCAGCTGCAGTGAACAAGGAGCATTATTTAGATGTAAAGCTTCATCTACACACATCTACACAGCTGTGTGTGTTTCCTCCTCTACATCTGTTCACTCTGGAAACAACAACAGTAGAAAACAATACAACTACAGACGGTTTGTTCTATAGTCGGCTGAAACACCACCTGAGAGGTCAAATAAAGTAGCTGTCTGTCTCTCTGTCTGTCTGTCTGTACTGTATGTCTCTGTCTGTGTTTCTATAGAGAAGGACATTAATAATAAAGAGACATCAGAGAGACTGAAACACACAACAACAGGAGGAGGTAACTCTGTTTGGATCCTGCCTCCTCTTCTCAGCCAGCCAGTCCTCCACAGAGCGTCCTGAAGTGATGTCCTCTGTCCCGGCTGTGTCCACAGACCAGACAGATGTAACGCTCCGTCTTCAGTCCAGCAGGGACTGGATCAGCTTGGGGACGCACTGATAACCTGGCTGGACATCAGGACCCTGCACCTCCTCCTGAAAAGAAACACAAGAAAGGAAGAGAAGAAGTTGTGAAACATGTAACCTTAAGCGCTGTGAAACATGTAACCTTAACCCTACCACATCACAATAAAGGATTCTAATATCTACACTGTCATCATTATTGTCACTAGTAGCCCCTGTCACACAGCAGAATCAGAGAACAGAGGATTTAAGAAATGCTCCTCTTCCTCCTAGTTCTGCTGATATCTGTGTCCTCAGCAGGTGAAGTCCTGAACCAGAGGACACATACAGCTACATTACAGTGGTTTCCTCCTCTCACATCTGTATGTCATCAATACCAAACTAAAGCATCACAACATGTTCATCATCACATGTTCTGACATCTTTATATACATGAAATATAGAATGCAGTAGGTGCATGAACAGATGTGGGTTAGCTGTCTGTTAACAGCTGTATTAACACAGCTGTTAATACAGTTAGCTGTGTATTAATACAGCTGTAATAATACAGCTGTATTAACAGCTCTACTGGACTGTAGAACTCCAGACACATGAATGAAAGTAGCCTCGTGTTTCTTGGCTCTACATGATAATCACGAGAGATCAGTTTAATGGAAGCAGATGGATCAGATAATAAGATAATATCAGGTGATATTAAACAGGTGAGTTAGAGCTACAGCAGAGTGTTAGTGATGTTAGCAGCCAGCAGCTGAATAAAACAGTTTAAACAGCATGAACGTTAGCTGGTTAACACGAAGCAGTGATTCATAGTGTAACGTTATAAGTTCATAGAGTAACATTAAAGTTTGACGTTATTACAACTATAAACTATAATCTCTATAGCATCACGGTGGTTGTTGACATCACTCAGGTATCAGTCAACGGGCCGTAAAAAGCCGTAAAAACACCTCAGCTAGCTCCGCGTTGTAACGTCAGACATGAATGTGTGTTTTTATAGAGTTATACGCTCATAATTAATGAATAATAACATATTTAACTCACGTAGTAGCGCCGCTGTCAGGCTGACGGCGAGAATCCAACATGGAGGATGTTCGCTTTGGCTTTGACCCGCCCTACGAGGCTCCCGATTGGCTCCGGCCAATTGTGTCACCGATCTGATTGGACGGCAAAAAGCTTGGATCGTCTGATTGGCTCTCGCCAATTGTGTCACCGATCCGATTGGCTCTCGCCAACTGTGTCAGGGCTCGTTCCAAATGTGTCAAATTCACAGAGAAGAATGAGTTCAGCGAGCCTGGGCGGATATGGTTCATTCTTCTCTGTGGGAGGAGGGAGGGGAGGGTTTGAGGAGGGGTGTTCTGCTCCCGTGTATCTGCCGCGGAGCAGAAGATCAGTGGTTCGACCCCTGCCTGCGGCAAGGATGGAGAAGAGCTTCAAGGTGAGTAAAGGTTGTTAAACTGTACAGTAAAACGTAAAACAGTGAGGGATGGTAGTAAATGATATAGAACAATAGTAAAAAGATTGATAGTAAAGAAAGGTTTGTAATCAAATCTGTGCTACAGTGAACAGTTAAAAGACGGTTCAAGAGTTGAGAGATGATGCACATCTGCAACGCACCAGAGTTTGATTAAAAGTAAATGTTGGCATGTGCCAGCGCCCTTAGGGCCTTGCGGTATGTATAGTATAGTATATGTATAGTATATGTATAGTAGTATCCTGGTTATGATCAAGATTTTTTGAATATCGGGTTTATTTCTTGAAGCTCTGCTCGGTTGTAGAAACCCAGATAAGCCCTTATCCCACTTTTAAGAAGCTGGAATACTCTGATAGATACTCTGGCATGGAAACAGCTTTTTCACCTTATTTGCACAGGTGCACAGGTCAAACTGAAACCTGCAGACTGACTCTGTACTACAACACAGCAAGACCACATCAGTCCTGAACCACATCAGTCCGGTTCCGATGACGTTTCCCTGACCCAGCTGTTGAACCAGAATCAGGGTCTAGGTGGACAAAGATCTCTCATCCCCCCCTTTGAAATGAAAGTAAGCCTTCTGCATTAAACAGACTCTCACATGATGATCTTTTTTTTTTTTTTTTTTTAAAGTTATTTTTTGGGGGCATTTTTAAGCATTTATTGATAGGACAGTGGATAGAGTGTTGGAAAGGGGGAGAGAGAGAAATGACATGCAGAAAGGACCACAGGCCGGATTCGAACCCGGGTCCACCGCTGCTAGGACTGAGCCTTGGCCATACATGGGCGCTCGCTCTACCGACTGAGTTAACCAGCCGCCCGTGATCTTTTTAAATGAAATGTTATAATGACATTATTCTGTCAGCCTGAAACAAGAACACAGTCTGAGACAACGATCCACAGTTCAGCACAGAAGGCCTGTTTTTATTGAACACCTCAAATCATTCAAAGGTTACATTCAATATAGTAATAATAATACTGTGTATATATATATATATATATATATATATATATATATATATATATATATATATATATAATGTGTACAGAGATAGAGCCAGATGCTGCTGGTCCAGACAGTGATGACTGATTACAACATGCTGTTTGATTATTGACACCATGAGAGTGAAACATCATCTCCCTCCTATCAGCTGAGGATGAACACATCCATATCTAAAGTCTTTGTCCTCAGCTGCAGTGAACAAGGAGCATTATTTAGATGTAAAGCTTCATCTACACACATCTACACAGCTGTGTGTGTTTCCTCCTCTACATCTGTTCACTCTGTAAACAACAACAACAGTAGAAAACAATACAACTACATACGGTTTGTTCTATAGTCGGCTGAAACACCACCTGAGAGGTCAAATAAAGTAGCTGTCTGTCTCTCTGTGTCTCTGTCTCTCTGTCTGTCTGTGTTTCTGCAGAGAAGGACATTAATAATAAAGAGACATCAGAGAGACTGAAACACACAACAACAGGGGGAGGTAACTCTGTTTGGATCCTGCTTCCTCTTCTCAGCCAGTCAGTCCTCCACAGAGCGTCCTGAAGTGATGTCCTTTGTACCGGCTGTGTCCACAGACCAGACAGATGTAACGCTCCGTCTTCAGTCCAGCAGGGACTGGATCAGCTTTGGGACGCCCTGATAACCTGGCTGGACATCAGGACCCCGCACCTCCTCCTCCTGAAAAGAAACACAAGAAAGGAAGAGAAGAAGTTGTGAAACATGTAACCTTAAGCGCTGTGAAACATGTAACCTTAACCCTACCACATCACAATAAAAGGATTCTAATATCTACACTGTCATTATTATTATCACCAGTAGCTCCTGTCACACAGCAGAATCAGAGAACAGAGGATTTAAGAAATGCTCCTCTTCCTCCTAGTTCTGCTGATATCTGTGTCCTCAGCAGGTGAAGTCCTGAACCAGAGGACACATACAGCTACATTACAGTGGTTTCCTCCTCTCACATCTGTATGTCATCAATACCAAACTAAAGCATCACAACATGTTCATCATCACATGTTCTGACATCTTTATATAGATGAAATATAGAATACAGTAGGTGGATGAACAGATGTGGGTTAGCTGTCAACAGCTGTATTAACACACAGCTAACTGTATTAACAGACAACTGTATTAGCTGAATACAGCTGTCTGTTAACAGCTGTATTCAGCTCTACTGGACTGTAGAACTCCAGACACATGAATGAAAGTAGCCTCGTGTTTCTTGGCTCTACATGATAATCACGAGAGATCAGTTTAATGGAAGCAGATGGATCAGATAATAAGATAATATCAGGTGATATTAAACAGGTGAGTTAGAGCTACAGCAGAGTGTTAGTGATGTTAGCAGCCAGCAGCTGAATAAAACAGTTTAAACAGCATGAACGTTAGCTGGTTAACACGAAGCAGTGATTCATAGTGTAACGTTATAAGTTCATAGAGTAACATTAAAGTTTGACGTTATTACAACTATAAACTATAATGAATTATAAATAATCAGAAATAATAAAGCTTCCAAACAAATTGCAGACTTTTTCATTTTATTTAAAAAACAAAAACTGTCAAACAGCAGCGGAAACAGAGTTCTAGACTAACTGGTGAACATAAAGTACAGTGAAAACATACATCATAAATGAAAACAAGGAGGAGGAGAAGGAGGTTAAATAACGCTCCAAAGTTGGGCTAACTTTTAGCGGGGAAAGAATTAACTGTCATGTCCATTTTCAAAGGGGTCCCTTGACCTCTGACCTCCAGATCAGTGAATGTAAATGGGTTCTATGGGTACCCACGAGTCTCCACTTTACAGACATGCCCACTTTATGATAATCACATGCAGTTTGGGGCAAAAAACATAAGCTGAGACTCTGGTGGATCCAATGAGCCCAACTGGATTCATGTGTGATGATGTTAGTCCCCATAGGAGACATTTTATTGACCTCCCTGTATAAAATGACCTGTGGTGAACTCTAGGATAATCACAGCCTCATGAAACTTTACAGCCACAAACTAAAGACCTAGAGCATTCAGAGGATGGATGGATCAAACTAGAGACCTAGAGCATTCAGAGGATGGATGGATCAGACTAGAGACCTAGAGCATTCAGAGGATGGATGGATGGATGGATGGATGGATGGATCAGACTAAAGACCTAGAGCATTCAGAGGATGGATGGATGGATCAGACTATAGACCCAGAGCATTCAGAGGATGGATGGATCAAACTAGAGACCTAGAGCATTCAGAGGATGGATGGATCAAACTAGAGACCTAGAGCATTCAGAGGATGGATGGATCAAACTAGAGACCTAGAGCATTCAGAGGATGGATGGATCAAACTAGAGACCTAGAGCAAAAGTCAAAAGTTTTTGATCCCAAATCACAGCATGGCCTTTTCTCTGGTGTTCCTCTTCCTGTTGACCCACAGTGCTGAGCTGCATCTCAAATGTCCCTCAGTCCCCGCCCTGGTCTCCCCCCCGTGTCCTCATTTCCTCCCTCCATTCCTCCACAGTTTTTACGCCAACCGATGCGCAATACGCGACTCCTCCAATGCGAGTGTGGCCGGTGTCGATCGTCCTGGGCTTGCCACACTTGCTGCAGGTGTACTGCAACATCGGCCGGCGGGTTTTGCTCCTGGGCGGCGGCCCCAGCCCTGCGGCAGCTTTGGCCGCCTTCCTCTTCCTGTACATCGTGGACCGGGACAGTTTTTTTTGGTCCAGAAAGAGGAGGCTGGCCAGCAGGGGGAGGAGTGATAAGGCCACCCGGGTGCGGTGCTGGAGGAGGACGAGGATGGGGGTGGCCACCAGATGAGGGTCCTGGCTGCTCCTCATCTGGTGGAGGGGGAGTAGGGAGTGGAGGGGGAGGAGGGGGACCTTGATGTGAGGGTCCTGGCTGGTCCTCGGGGACATTGAAGCTAAAGGGCTGTCCTTACCCGACCTGTACAGAGGACAGCCCTTTAGCTGGAGGACGACGCCAGTTCCCTGCAGCAGCTTATCCCTCCCCGCCCCTTTCTGGCGCCGAGAGAACCTGGAAGACAAACACAGGCTGTTTTTAGGCTCCTCATCTAACATCAATGACAGTAGAGATTACAACACATCAACACAGCTTCATGTTTAACTCTTACCACTGGTACAGGGTCCTCTGACTTAGCTCAAAGAGCTGGATTTCAGTCTGAGCCATCATCCTCGGCTTGCCAGCACTGCCTCTCTGATGGCCACGTAGTCTGCGAGGACGAGGGACCAGCGAGTCCTTGTGACCCCCCCCCCCCCCGAACGAGTCGGATAAGTCGGTCTACCCTTCTGTCAGAAAGGACCTCATGAGGACCTGCCCGTACTCGTTACCAACGTTAGTAACCCAGGTGGCCGTGTCAGAGGCTGTACCTGCGAGCTTCTTCATCACCTTGAGGGAGAGAGATTTCAAATGTTAATATGAGTGTATAAACACACACACAGATGCCTTGCACACACATTCCAGATATCTAGCATGCTGAATATCTGGACATGTTGGGGACTCCTGCCAGAAGCTACAGCCAATGAGAGCGCAAGAAGTTTATAATAAAGTTTAGTCTTCCTTTGTAAAATGTGCCGCTCTGCCTGTCTGTTTGCAAGTCAGTAGACTTGTCAATGTCTGTGATTGGTCATATGCTGCAAATACCGCCCCGTTCATGTGAAAACGCTCATATCCAGACTGAGAAAGCCTGGGTTGATTTACCGAGTTGATAACCACCGCTGTAGGACCGCTTAGCGGGATCTCATTTGTTAGGGTTAGTGAAGCCAGATAACGAGAAGATACCGTATGTTGAATTTGCTTCGTAGTACAGACCTCTGGTCAAAAGTTGAATGTTGTGATGAAGAAACAGAAAGCTCCTGTGTTGAACTCTTTGCAACTATTTTTTACATTTTGGATATGTATGCAACTTTGATTTGAGAGAAGAAGACAACAAAAAACAGAGACGCTGTGGCTTAGTGGTTAAAGTGCCTGTCTTGTAAACAGTAGATCTTGGGAAAATAGATTCAGGACATGATGTGACATTGTCCTGGAAAAACATTGTCTCATTTGTGTGGAAATGAAAGGAAACAATGGAAGAAAGAACGGAATGAACACCAACAAGAGGAGGTGGTGTAGTACTATAGTCTGGTGACGTGTCCAGGGTGTACCCCGCCTTCACATAATGTCAACTGGGATCTGCACCAGCCCCCCCCCCCCCCCGCCCGACCCTGAATAGGATGAGCAGGTACAGATAATGGATGGATGGATGTTTATCTCTGCCAGCTCTGTACCAATGTTTTAGTCTAGGCAGGAAAACTACATAGTTAAGTTTAGAGGAACACTGTTGTTCTGGTTAAATGTTGACTGTTGGAGTGAAGAAACACAGAATGGAAGAAGCTATCAGTGAGTTTCTAAGTGTTTTAAATCCAGTACTGTTTACATCCATGTTTACTAGCCCGTTGTCTTCTTGCAACGGGGAGCTGCAGCAGTAGGAGGCGCTGTGGCTTAGTTGGTTAAAGTGCCTGTCTTGTAAACAGGAGATCCTGGGTTCAAATCCCAGCAGTGCCTTTTGGTTGCAGAGATTGTCTCTCTCTTTGGACTAAATGCATTTCATATGAACTACCCAATACAAGTTTGTTTGACCCCCGACCACAGTCAGCATCGCATGCACCTGAAACCACAACCAACAGTGATGTCACAGGGTCTCGGAGTATACCTGTACACTGCAGCATGGTGAGAAGTTAAAGGTGCCCTGTTTAGTTTTCTTGTAAACAAACAAAGTTCATGTTTACATCATAGAAATAGAATAGAAGTAGAATGCCCATCAAACTGTTTTCCATGGTCATTCGACTACTGTAGGAGGTGCTGTGGCTTAGCTGGTTAAAGTGCCTGTCTAGTAAACAGGAGATCCTGGGTTCAAATCCCAGCAGTGCCTGGTTGTTGCAGAAATGAGCTCTTAAATGAAGTCTGTCATGTTTATCTCTGCCACCTCAACATCAAGGGTTTAGTTTAGGCTGGAAAACTCAGTGGTTCAGTTTAGAGCAAGACTGGTTCCGGTTAAAAGTTGACTGTTGTGATGAGGAAACAGAGAGCTCCTGTGTTGAACTCTTTTTTACATTTTGGATATGAATGCAGCTTTGACATGAGAGAAGAAGACGGCAAGAAACGGTGGCGCTGTGGCTTGGTGGTTAAAACGCCTGTCTTGTAAACAGGAGATCTTGGGTTCAAACCCCAACAGTGCCTCACACAGGACAGCAGTCTGTGGACTTTAAAAGGAGAAGAGTTATTCAGGACATGATGTGACTTTTTTCTGGAAAAACATTGTCTCGTTTGGAAACAATGGAAGAGAGAACGGAATGAACACCAACAAGAGGAGGTGCGTTAGTACTATAGTCTGGAAGTTATGGTTTGAGAGGGAAGGGGGATTCTGCTCCTGTGTATTTGCTGTGGAGCTGAAGGTCATGGGTTCCATTCCCACCTGAGGCAAGGATGGAGAAATGTGTCAAGGTAATGGATAAATGGTAAAGGTAGGCGGGGTACACCCTGGACAGATCGGCAGACTATCACAGGGCGGACACTAGAGACGGACAACCAATCACACTCACATTCACACCTACGGGCTCATTCCATATCTCTGTATATTCCCTGTATACACTGGAACAGCGCCACCTGTCCATTGACGTGCCAAAAACAGGGATGAAGCAGTCCTCGTTAGTATAGTGGACAGTATCTCCGCTTGTCAGCGCGGGGCAAGTCGCGTATAGGTGGCATACACTGACAGCCACTGAAATTGCAGACTTATTAACGCTGTCCAAGGTGCTGAAAACGCGGCTCTGGTCCAGCAGTTTTCTCCTGAATATTTAAGAATGATTATCTGGAGCTGGTTCGAATCCCACTTGGTACAAAGTCTGTGATACATTGTCAAAGATAATGAGCTATTTGGGAATCAAGAAATGTGAGTCTTAGTTTGTTATTTACTTCTTCTGATTATCATTAGATTAGACTAGTCTGGTTATATCAAGTTCTTGACTTACTTAAAGCTATTAACCAATTATATTACAGAGTTTTCTTCCTATGTGTAACATTTAAATTGCAATTACTTAATTACTTCAATTAGAGACTTTACTGTTCACTATAAATTATTAATTTATTAATGAGACATGTAGACATTAGTGAATTAAATGTATTTATTAACCACAACTGTAACAGTAAATATTCAACAGAGCCCATATTGCAAGGTCACACATATATCACACAAAAATGTAAGGTAAAGTAAATATAATATTGTATATAATAAATGTAATAATTATTTACATGAGCAAAATATACAGTATATACAGTGGAAACCGGTTACAGTGATCACGGTTACATTGATAAACCGCTTATATGGGGCAGTGGTGGCCCTCCCTCATTACCACCACTGAGATGCCCTTGAGCAAGGCCCCCCCAACCGCTCCAGTGGAGTTGCTCAGTGACCAGCAGATCAGACTGTGGTTGTACTGGGCAGCTTCCAGGTGTGAATGTGTAACTGTGTGAATGTGATCAGGGCGTTCCTGAAAAAGAGAGCATTGCCCTCAGTGAACCTCCCCCTGAATAAAATAAAGGTAAAAACAAATAAATAAAATATGGATCAAAAAGCTTGGGACAGAATCATTCCTATGCAAATGCTGTTTAAGCTGTGGAGGAGGACAGCTGGGGACAGCTGATGGCCTGGGTAATGGCTGACCTGGTCAGGCAAGAAGAAAGACATAGCAAATTATTAAGATTGTGTGTTGACTTGATTCTATCTCTTTGACACGCACACAACCAAATCAAGAACATTCAAATACTTACTTTGAGCTCTTGGCGGTTGCAGCGGCGGTTGAATGGGCTCTGCAGACGTCTCAGGAGAAATCGGAAGTGCCTCTGACACTATATAGAATATTAAACATTTCATTATTATTCACAGTAAGATAAATAAAAAACTTGACTATGACATTGTGCACCAGTATCTGATTTACATCAATGAGAACAGTTCCGATGGACACTACATATGGATATTTTTAAGATGCAAATACAGTTAAAATAATACACACCTGGGACAGTGACAGTTGTCTCTGTTGGCAAGGGTCCTGGTGTTTCTGGCATCAGGAACATCAGCTCCTGAGGAAGGGGCACAGGTCTCTTTACCATCGGCAGAGCAGGGGCTGCAAGGAGATAAGGACCACAAAAAGTAATCAATTATTGGTTTATAACGGACATAATCAGAGGGAATATGACAGAAAGGTTTAAATGGATAAAAAGAAATATAATGCATTTACCATCTACTTGTGAACCCGTCAGTTCAGTTGGTGTGGACAGTGTAGCAGATGGTACTACAACAGAAAAAATCTTGTCAGTCATTTATATTTTGACAATATAAAAAAAACTGGTGTTAGTAAAGGCATACATTATCCATCTTTTACTTCACCTGCTTATCTCAGCCTTATATAGTTAAACAGACTGTTTGTTACATTAAAGTATAAAGAATTTCATTCATACACATGCAGTTTAGTTCTGTATGGATAAATATTTAGTAGTCAGTCATTACAATTTAGCCTAAGCAGGGGAAGCAACATGGCACACTGCAAACACATGCATACAAGTGTTAGTAACCACAGCAGTCCTATATATATATATATTCATCATATAAGTCTAAAAACTGGAATAAAGAGTGCTACTTACCCTCGCCATGACTGGAATCAATTCATAGTCACTAGGACAACAAGTTGAACAGCAAAACACAAACATGACCAGAACATGGTCAACATGAGAAGGAACGGTTTATGTCATGCTTCGGTTTGGGATAAGAATTCATGGTCCCAGAGTCTCTGTCGACGACAGGACGTTTTTGTTTGGTTAAGAACCTCTTTCTGTTCCCGAAGCCTGTCGTCTGGCAGTTGATGTTGATGGTGCAGAAACAGCTGTAAAACACAAACAAAAACAATTAAATATAAACTATATAGAATACACAATTAATATTAAACAGGCTGAACTGTAAATTATTTTGAATCTTCAGGCAGTAGAAACAAACCAATATAAGACAACAAATGTTTACTCACAGCTCTGCACATGTTGCTTAGAAGGACAGATACCCAGCATCGCTCTCTCCAGCTCTTCATCTTCATCCATCACTGTGATGCAAACGGACAAGAATTAGAATGTACTAAAAATATGGCTTTACTGTACTTAGGATAGTATGAATAAAATCACCACTGAAATAATGGAAGACGAAGTTTACTCCCTTTGGTGTACTAAAATACACTGGATACCATGACAGCATATACATTTTTTTGACAAAACAAATGGAAAACAAGACCCACCCATGGCTTCAGCAGGGGCCTGTGAGGCATGTGTCACCAGAGAGGAGCCAGAGGGGGAGGGCAGCTTCTTCTGCAGGTACACTTGTAGTTTGTGCATCTTTGTTCCTGGAGCACAGCTTTTCCTCATAATAAAGGCTGCATAGCCATCATCCCTGCTGTCCCAAATCTCTCTCCAGGTGCTTTTGGCACGAGAGCCAAAACCAACCAGCTGGTCATCCTCTGATGCTGCTGCTGTCACAACTGGCTTTTGTTTCTCATAATTGAGAGGAGACTGGATTTCTTGAAAGCTGAGGGCATAGCTCACAAATGACAGCAGGCTGTCCTTGCTGTGCCCCCCTGCCATGAACACTCCTGCAGTCTCCTCCTTTTGCTGGTTCTTGATTAGGTAGATGGTATACCCAATGTCATTTTCAAGGAGCCAGCGGAAGGACTTCCCTTTATATTTCCCAAACTGCAGGATGTATTCTCCAGCCACCTCAGTTTTATCTGAAGCATCCCCTCCTCTTAAAATGATCACAGACAGTGCATTTTTCCTGACCAGCTCCTCCTTCACGGGTGCAGACTTGTCCTGTAGAGAGGGGTTGTCTTTAAGGAGTTTGGCTGCATCCGTTGGATCCTGACGGAGATAACCAAGTGGTCCCTTGCGGAATGTGACACTCATTCTCCCAGGGAAAAAAACAGTTTTCTGCATTTTACCTGTAGTGAAGAAAAGCATATTGATCTATTAATATGTTATAGACAGGCATTGTTTTCATAACAAATGTTAATAGTGAGGGTCTCAAGGGAGAGCAGGAATTAGGCGGTTCACATCTCAGCTCTAGCCCCTTTACTGTCTACATATTCTCACTGTATTTATCAGGGTTTTGAAGAAAAAAAAAATGATATCAAATACCTTTACTTTAATATTACCTTTACTACTTTGTATAGTACCTTGATTAAGTGCCTGCCTTTGTGTATGTCTTAACGATGAGCTCTGGTTGTTGAGGCAGACTATTTACACCTCAAAGATGCCCCCCCCCCCCCCCCCTCCATGGGTTAAATGCTTTGAACTACCCATGGGAAAGAACTTGAAGGTGAAGGGAGCTCAGCCCCCCCACCCCCAACCAGTGATTCTGACTCAAGTAACACTGAAGTGTGAAGTGTCTTATCCAGCAACGCCCTGCATTCAATTCACCTTTCCTATCCCAAACAGACATGCATTAGACTATATTTGATATATTCTGCTTTTGACAAGCTCAGACAAACGTGGCCTATTTAGTATTTTGAAAATTGTAATATGGTATAGAAGCATATAATAAGTGTTAAAATTAAGCATGAATAGTACGTTGTACACAACATGACAAAGTATGAAAAACCCTCAGAGACATTGGTTCTCAATTAATAAACAATATTCTGGTGTTCTCTCATTTTAACAGAGGTGGAAGAAGTACTCTGATCTTGTACTTCAGTGATAGTACTGATACCACAGTGTAGAAATACTCTGCTACAAGTAAAAGTCCTGCATTAAAAACCTTAAGTATAAGTACATGCTGTGACAACAGCAACGTTATACAACGGAGACTGAAAGTAGTCGACGTAGCGTTAAGTGCAAACACGACGACTTTATGATTCATATGAAGCTTGTTCATTTATCATTCTGTCAATGTGTGTATGTAAAGTAACGTTAGTGTGTCCAGAGTAACGTTATATCTAACCTTACTGCTGATGTAAGCTGCTGATACACCGTAGTTAACGCTACATTAGACATTAATGTTAACTAACAACGTGATGCTTTCAACCTAAGGAATGTTAAGTTTCGTTAGCTTGTAATTCATCCCAAAGTACCGCAGCAGCTCGACACAATAAACTGAGGAAACACGGCTAATGACAACTTTATAGCGCTCACACAAGCAAGAACACGTCACACAGCGCCAGGATACATTATAATAACATGTTGGTTCGTTTTTAATAATGTTACGTTAGCTTGTAGTTCATCCCAAAGTACCGCGGCGACACAATAAACGGGAGAAACACGACTAACGTTAACTTTATAGCGTTCACAGAAACAAGAACACGTCAGACAGCGCCAGGATACATTATAGTAACATGTTGGTTCGTTGTTAATAATGTTACGTTAGCTTGTAGTTCATCCCAAAAGTCGCCAACACGGCCGCGGCGACACAATAAACTGAAGAAATACGGCTAACCGTTAACTTTATAGCGTCCACACAAGCAAGGACACGCCACACAGCGCCAGGATACATTATAGTAACATGTCGGTAATCTTTATTTATCTAAATATAACTCACCGTTTGGCGTAATGTCCACAGAGCGCAGCTCAAGCTCAAGTCGATGCGAAGTGTAGCTCATCCAGACCAACACTGCCAGAGTGGCGAAGGAAACAACAACTCCTCCTCTCCTCGGAAAAAGGGCGCCAAACAAACAATAGATTCCCCGACGGGGAGGTTAGCGTCTTCTACCAGCTGCTTATTATTCACCAAGAAAGACAAAAGTTGTAAAGCAACAGCAGTTGTTAATTCACAGCAGAATGGAGAATTCACAATTAGTCCATGAAATGTGATATTCATACCATATGTTGATTTCCGCGAGGCTACGGAGAAGGACTTTCCTTTGGCATCGTGGAAGTTCTGGCAAACTGTTAGACGACTCAGGAAGGGAGAGCAGGGTTTGGCTCAGGCTGCGTTCAGCAGGGGAGGAGAACTGCTGACCCTGACTGAGGATATTGTCATGCGGCGGAGAGGGGAGCGGAACATCAGGTAGAAATTTGTGCAGTGCGAACTAGCTATAAGGAGAACTGAAAAGATCAAGCACTGATAGCGCAAAGCAAAGAATGCACCAACTATCACAAAGGCAAGAAAAGCAAGTGGACGTTTAACCGAACAAGTTCAAGTTGTTCTTCTCAGCAATTGGGAAAGTTCAGAACGTTTTTGCAAATTGGTATTTACTTTTGTTTTACAGGTTGTCGTACCTGGCCGGCGATCGGCCTGCTAACTCAAGTCCTAACACAAGTCCTAACACTTCCTACCCCACCCACTCCAGCAAGTCCTAAACAAGTCCTAACAAATCCTAACAGGTTCCTAACAATTCCTAACAAGTCCTAACCATAGGTCCTAACATTTAACGACCAAGTCCTAAGAGCCTATGGGGAAAATGGGGCAAAAGGGACTAACAGCCAATAGCACAGCAGTGGCATGTCACGTGACAAGGACAGTGACGACAATGGATACGCCCCCTTCTCCATCTCTGACAGCGGCGAACGGAGCGACAGAAGAAGAACAAGCAGAACGCTAACGTTATTTACAAGGAAATTATTTTATGCTAACAACCTCCACCACCATCACGAAAACAACCCGCCATTTCCACCACCACAACCACAACAACCTCCTCCTCCATCTCCATGTTGTCATCCTGAGGCCGCCGGAGGTAAATTGGGTGAGTCTTCTCCACAAACAGTTCATGCGGGTCATCAAACCAGCCGACCGGGAGTGGATTGCCCAGTGTCTTTACGACCCCGCAGGACAGCTGAAGCAACAGCTCCAAAAAAAGTTATCCATCCACCCAATCCACCAAAACCAGCAACAACACTACCTGATCCCATGACATACTTCAGGCAGCGGATGTTTCTGTGGGCACCAATGCGAATGTGGGGTATTCCACTGAAGTGCCATCAGTGCAACACTAAGATGAACCATTCCGGGATCTACACGAAGGTACGGGAAGTCATCGACATTGACTCCAGGTACTACTTGGTCAGCGGAGATTATCCTCGGTGCAGTAAGTGCATGATCCCTGTCTGTCCTTGGAGTACTGAGATGTTGAGTCAGTTGGATCCTGCCCACAGAAACAGGTTCCCTGCTATTCTCACCACACAGCTGGCTGGAGGAAGTTCACAGCGAGGAGTGGGCAAGACGCACTATTGAATACCTGTCCGACTGTGAGCTACACAAAAGGAGGAGTGCCATAACTCATTGTGAGGAAGCAGCAGTCTATCTGCAGCCACCACCCTTTCGTCCCCTACCTCTCGCACAGTGGTTTGAGACGGTCCATGCTAACGAGATCCTGGGTCATCTGGATGAGATGAAGGGTGTGATCACCTCAACATATGGCAGGGTTTTAAAGCTGGACTCCACAAAAAAGGTACAAGAAAATATTTTTTAAACCTTTTACAAAATCTTGTTTTCATTGATGGTCATTGATTATACTTGATTATATTGTTTATTTTTGTTATAGATCACAAAGAAACTGGCTGGTGATATTGCAGACACAGCTACATGGATGACCAACGTCAGCAATGAAAGTGGCCAGGTTCTAAACTGCGTGCTGACCACTGGTGAGGGTTCTGGCCTTGATGAATTATGTCAAGGCATCGTCAAGCGCTACAAGGATGCTGGGGAGCCAGAGCCAGAGGTCCTTTATGTTGACAGGGATTGCTGCAGCGACACAGGTGTGTGACCTTCAGAATGTTTACTTAGTAAAGTATTATTTGTTACAGACACAAAAGTTAACTTTTACAAACATGTTTAACTTAATGTACTTTTTTTTAAACAATATCTTTATTGGATTTTACATATAAACATACATACATATATACACACACAGACAGACTAACAATATTAATAATTAAATTATACAATGAAATGTTTAGTCAGAATTTCCACAGTAATCAAAGAGACATGACATTTCATGTATTTCACATATCTAACTTAATGTACTTTTAATCATTTTTTGATTTAAAATGTATTTAACCAGGAAAAGCCTCATTGAGATTAAAAATCTCCTTTACAAGGGTGTCCTGGCCAAGACAGGCAGCAGGACATTGAACAATGTTTCAGACATACAACATATAGCAGTTACAGACAGGCAGTTAATGTATTGCACTCTTTATATATGTACTCTTCTCAATGTGTATTGCAACTGCTAGATTTTATTTAATCTTATCTGATGTCCTAGTGAAACAAAATTCATGTTGTTACAACAACATGACTATAGGTCTATAGTTTTTTTTTTCATACCTTGGAGACATAGATGACATTCCGACTTACTGAAAACTATTAATTGCGATTCCCTACCTGTCCACCAGATGCCCTCATAATCTTTCACTAGACTCCCTCATTCACCTGCTCAACTGTTCTCATTTCCCTCATCAGTCACTCACTACAAATGCCAGCCCAGAGCCTTTGTTCTGCATTTCTGTTGACCAATATCAACACCTGCTTGTAAGCTCTCAATAATGGTGAAAATTGAATTATAACAATATGATTATGACTTATCATTGAGTAACAGGTGCACCCCCAGTTCTTATTTGGTTTCGACCGTGGAAGACCCAGGTGAGACTGGATATCTTTCACTTCATGAGGCGATTCACCTGTGGTCTCACAACAGAGCACCACCCTCTGTATGGCATTTTCTGCTCGAAATTGTCCAGTTGCATTTTTGAGTGGGACCAGGATGACATCGGCCGCCTCAAAGAAGCCAAAAGGTCAGAACTGAAAGAAAAGCATGCTGGTCATGCTCCCACAGAAGTGCAAGTTCTGGCCAACATCAGCTCTAGTGAACTGGCCAGGCATTGCAGAAGGAGAACTCTTGGGGTTGAGAAAATTCGTGGTCTGATTGACGGATTGCTGAAGTCCATGTGGGAGCTGACAGACTCCTCAGGTTTACGCCTGATTAACCCTGAGAGTATGGCACATGTGTGGGAGGTGCAACCGAAACATTTGCCATGCATCCAAGATCCACCCGGTGTTGAACTCTACACCAAACTTGTTCATTCTGATAGAAAACAATGCAATCAAACTGATTCTGTCACTGACGCTGGCTCGCGTTAAATAAAGATATTCCACGTCGTCTTTCACCTCCAGAAGCCAGGCTGTTGTTTGTCTTAGACTCTTCTTCTATAGTTTTCTGCCAGCAGCGTTAGACTGTAGTTCCGTCAGCTCATGTGAGGTAATGTCGCCCCCTCCTGGTAGAGCTAGTAAATGCACCTCTAACTTACAGATTGTTTCTACAGATCTGCCGCGGTACCAATTGGACAAAATTCCGTAAACAAACAGGAGGGAAGTTGCAAATGTCACGTGGCCCACAAATGCACAGGAAGCGATCTGCAAATGCGCTAATAGCATTCCACGTGTAGAAATAGATGCACAAATGCGTGTTTATCACTTTACATGTAAACCTTAAAATACGTATTTACAGAGTAAGTTATGTGCATTTGCAAATTGCCCTATATTTTAGTGGATGTGACTTTACACAACACAAATAAAAAAAAAAACATGTTTGTGGATAGTGAAATATTTGCAGATCATGGTACACATTTGTGGAATGTCTTTTGTGGGTTACAACTAATAAAGTCCAATAAAAACTTCCATAGACCTGCTGCGTTCTGTTTGTCAGAAAGGAGAGGTACCATTTTAAGGTGAAAAGATTTACACTCATCTCCCTCATCTTTCCCATGAGCAAGTGCGGCTGCACGGTGTTGAAGGCTGAGCTAAAGTCAACAAACAACCCAGGTGCATAAGCATTTGGATCCTCAAGGTGTTTACTTACCAAATGAGTGATACAATTAATAGCATCATCTGTGCTGCGGCCTCGCTTATAGGCAAACTGAAAAGGATCTAAATGCACCTCCACCTCCTTCCTGAGCAGTGTCACCATAATCCTCTCAAAACACTTCATGACAATGGATGTCATAGCCACCGGCCTGAAGTCATTGTTGACCTTTGGGCACGTTTTCTTAGGGACCGGTGTAATTATTGATTTCTTCCAGAGGGTGGGGATGGTGTGAGAGTCCACAGATTTTTGGAAGATGTGGCACCATGCTGTCGTTAGCTCCTCTGCACATGTTTTAAGAAGAAAAGCAGATATCCCATCTGGCCCTGTGGCCTTCTTAGTACAGAGTTGTTTAAAAAGTGGTTTTATTTTATGAGGTTCCATCACCAACCTAGTATCCTGCTCAGAGACAGAGATCGAATCAGAAACCTCTTTACATTCAGGAGAAAACCATAACTTCCAGACTATAGTACTACCACACCTCCTCTTGTTGGTGTTCATTCTGTTCTTTCTTCCATTGTTTCCAAATGAGACAATGTTTTTCCAGAAAAATGTCACATTATGTCCTGAATAACTCTTCTACTTTTAAAGTCTACAGACTGCTGTCCTGTGTGAGGTACTGTTAGGATTTGAACCCAGGATCTCCTGTTTACTAGACAGGCACTTTAACCAACTAAGCCACAGCACCTCCTCCAGTTGTTGCTCCCTATTGCACAAACACAACAAACTAGTAACCATGGATGTAAACTATCCTGGATTTTAAACACATAAAAACTCAGCTTTGCAAATGTATTTTTTTTTTTTTTGAGGAAGGTAATGGAGCTAAGTAGTGAACAGCTGGCTAGTTAGCTAGCTTGCTAATTCTGCCATGCTTTAATTCTACAACGGTTACAGAAACAGAAAACTGGTGGCCAGTGGCAGCGCTGGGTCGGTCCCTCTGCCTCACTTTCTGCCACTCGGAAAAGATCAAGCTACCTCTACTAAATAGCCGGCCATCGGTGACCATCTCCGGAGCTGTGTTTGCTCTCTTCCCAGCGATCTGCGACAACACCTTACTGTCCAACTGACGCACTGACGTGTGTTGTCACCATAACAATTAACAAAAATCAACATTTTCTTTTGCACTGGTTGAATGACCACGGAAAACAGTTTGATGTGCATTCTACTCCTATTCTATTTCTATGATGTAAACATGAACTTTGTTTGTTCACAAGAAAACTAAACAGGGCACCTTTAACTTCTCACCATGCTGCAGTGATGTACAGGTGTACTCCGAGACCCTGTGACATCACCGTTGGGTGTGGTTTCAGGTGCATGCAATGCTGACTGTGGTCAGAGGTAAAACAAACTTGTATTGGGTAGTTCATCTGAAATGCATTTAGTCCAAAGACAGAGACAATCTCTGCAACCAAAAGGCATTGCTGGGATTTGAACCCAGGATCTCCTGTTTACAAGACAGGCACTTTAACCAACTAAGCCACAGCGGCTCCTATTGCTGCAGCTCCCAGTTGCAAGAAGACAACGAGCTAGTAAACAGTACTGGATTTAAAACACTTAAAAACTCACTGATAGCTTCTTCCATTCTGTGTTTCTTCACTCCAACAGTCAACATTTAACCAGAATTAAAGTCTTTCTCTAAACTTAACTATGTCGTTTTCCTGCCTAGACTAAACCCTTGATATAGAGCTGGCAGAAATAAACATCCATCCATCCATTATTTGTATCCGCTTATCCTATTCAGGGCCGCGTTGGGGCTGGAGCAGACCCCAGCTGACATTAGATGAAGGCGGGGTACACCCTGGATAGGTCACCAGACTATAGTACTACACCACCTCCTCTTGTTGGTGTTCATTCCGTTCTTTCTTTCATTGTTTCCTTTCATTTCCACACAAATGAGACAATGTTTTTCCAGGACAATGTCAAATCATGTCTTGAATCTCTTCAAGAATGTCCTGTTGCAGTACACATAGGCCCTGTTCAGACCTGGTATTAACATGTGTCCTCAGTGATCGGATCACAAGTGGACAGCTTTAAGTACTTCTGTTCACACCTGGCATTAGAATGCGTCTCCACATGCGTCTTCAGTGACCACTTGTGATCTGATCTCACTTCCCCGCTCTATATGCAAATAAACACGTAGTAAACACACGGCTAATACAGCAGCCGTTGTGACGTAATATTACATGAATGTCAGTAGTAATATCCTACATATTCGTGAAATCTGGTACATTTTATTAATATCAAAATAAAAGGGCTGACAGGCGGACCGTCGGGTGTCAGCTCCGCGCAGAGCTGCGGAACAAAATCACCGACACATCTCCGACAGTATGATAATAATGCACTTCCTGTCTGTAGTCTGATAGTCTGTAGATATGTAGCCTATAAACAAGATCTATTTTAATAAAATAAAGTTGTACCGACAGGATACAGTAGGCCGTTTCCATGCTGAGAAGCGCCTGTGTCCGCCTGTTTATTCACCGGAGGAGCGCGGTGATCCCGCGGATCCCAGCTGGACATCAGATGAATAGGCGGTCTTTAATGTTGCCAGGAAGCATTCACTACACACTGCTAAAAGAATGTGGTCATATGTGGCCCAGACCACCTCTGAATGTGGTCTGAAAGATCTGATCTCTTCAATGTGTTCACATCAGAAGCCTGTACTACGAAGCCAGTTCAACATACCCAGGGTATCTTCTTGTTATCTGGCTTCACTAACCCTAACAACCGAGATCACGCTAAACGATCCTACGAAGCTGGTTATCAACTCAGTAAATCAATCCAGGGTTTCTCTATCTGGCTGTGAGCGCGTTCACATGAACGAGGAGGTGTTTGCAGCATGTGACCAATCACAGACATGGACAAGACTTCTGACTGCAGACAGACAGGCAGAGAGACACATTTAACAAAGGAAGAGTAAACTATATTAGACAAATACAACGATGGAAGCAGCTACATCGACAACTTAAATCAAGCACGGCTAGCAAATAAAGAGTAAAATTAATCATTTTGCATTTAATAATTTGCTAGTAAAGCTAATATTAATAGCGGGGAAAATGGCGCCTGCGCCGTCTGACAAGAGTAGTTAGATATAAACAAAAAAACTATGGAAGCAGGTATGTTGACAATTTTAATCAAGCACAGCTAGCAAATAAAGAGTATTTATAAAAATAAAATAAAGAGTAATTCGAAAATTAATCATTTTACACACATTCATTTGCTTGTAAATAACATTACCGTTCTGCTTCTTCTTCGTTCGCCGCTGTCAGAGATGGAGAAGGGGGCATATCCGTTGTCGCCGCTGTCCTTGTCACGTTACATGCCACTGCTGCACTATTGGCTGTTAGTCCCTTTTGCCCCATCTTCCCTATTGGCTGTTAGGACTTGGTCGTAAAATGTTAGGACCTATGTTTAGGACTTGCTGGAGGCGGGGGTAGGAAGTGTTAGGAGTTGTTAGGACTTGAGTTAGCAGGCCGATCGCTGAAGGGTAACCTGTAAAACAACCGGAAACACCAATTTTCAAAAATGTTCTGAACTTTCCCAATTGCTGAGAAGAACAGGGCATATCAATGTAACGTACTTGTTCAATTAAACGTGCACTTGGTTTTCTTGCCTTTGTGATAGCTGGTGCATTCTTTGCTTTGCGCTATCAGTGCTTGATTTTTTCAGTTCTCCTTATAGCTAGTTCACACTGCACAAATTTCTACCTGATTTTCCGCTCCCCTTTCCGCCGCTCGACAATATCCTCAGTCAGGGTCAGCAGTTCTCCTCCCCTGCTGAACGCAGCCTGAGCCAAACCCTGCTCTCCCTTCCTGAGTCGTCTAACAGTTTGCCAGAACTTCCACGGTGCCAAAGGAAAGTCCTTCTCCGTAGCCTCCCGGAAATCAACATATGGTATGAATATGATATTTCATGGACAAAAATGTTCCTATTATGAGATGCTGCTAATTGTGAATTCTCCATTCTTCTGTGAAATAACAGCTTCTGCTGCTTTACAACTTTTGTCTTTCTGGATGAATAATAAGGAGCTGGTAGAAAACCCTACCTGTCGGGGAATCGAACCCCTGCCCGCACGGCACCTAGGGATTCTTTAGCTAAAATACATTTCCATAAATTTCCTATGGTAGTGCTGAACCACTACGGATGCAATATATCTTTGGCCACTACTGTTCGTTTGTCGCAGTTTTTCCGAGGAGAGGAGTTGTTGCTTCCGGCGTCTCTGTCAGTGACAGTCTGGATGATTGACAGTTCACATCAACTTGAGCTGCGCTGTGTGGACATTACGCTGAACGGTAAGTTATATTAAGATAAATTAAAGATTAACAACATGTAATTATAATATATCCTGGCGCTGTCTGACGTTTCCTTGTTTGTGTGAACGCTATAAAGTTAACGTTAGTCGTGTTTCTTTGGTTTATTGTGTCGTGCGTCTATGTTGGCGACTTTGGGATGAATTACATGCTAACGTAACATTATTAACAATGAACCAACATGTTATCATAATGTATCCTGGCGCTGTCTGATGTTTTCTTGTTTGTGTGAACGCTATTAAGTTAACGATAGCCATGTTTCTTCGGTTTATTGTGTCGCCGCGGTATATTCGGATGAATTACATGCTAACGTAACTTAACATTAAGTCCTTAAACAGTTTATGTGAGTTCCTTAAGTTGAAAGCATCACTTTGTTAGTTAACATTAACATTAACGTTAACTACCGTATATCAGCAGCTTATATCAGCTGTAGGGTTAGATATAACGTTACTCTGGACACACTAACGTTACTTTACATACACGCATTGCCAGAATGATAAATGAACAAGCTTCATATGAATCATAAAGTCGTTGTTTGAACTTAACGTTACGTCGACCGCTTTCAGTCTCCGTTGTATAACGTTACTGTTGTCAACACGGCTTGTACTTTTATTTCAGGTTTTGAATGCAGGACTTTTACCTATAGCAGAGTATTTCTACACTGTGGTATCAGTACTTTAACTGAAGTACAAGATCAGAGTACTTCTTCCACCTGTTAAGATGAGAGAACACCAGAATATTGTTTATTAATATAGAACCAATGTCTCTGAGGGTTTTTCAAACTTTGTCATGTTGTGTTCAACGTACTATGTATTCTGCCTCAACAAACAGAGCTCATTGTTAAGACGTACAGAAAGGCAGGCACTTAATCGAGGTACTATAAAAGGTAGAAGAGGTAATATTAAAGTAAAGGTATTTGGTATTAATGTTTTTTCTACAAAACCCTGATAAATACAGTGAGAATATGTAGACAGTAAAGGGGCTACAGCTGAGATGTAAACCTCCTAATTCCAGCTCTCCATTGAGACCCTCCCTATTAACATTTGTTATTAAAACAATGCCTGTCCATAACATATTAATAGATCAATGTGCGTTTCTTCATTACAGAAATAAATGCCGAGCTACCACTGTACCTGCAGAAGAAGCTGCCCTCCCCCTCTGGCTCCTCTCTGGTGACACATACCTCACAGGCCCCCGCTGAAGCCATGGCTGGGTCTTGTTTTCCATTTGTTTTGACATAAAATTGTGCATGCTGTCATGGTATCCAGTGTATTTTAGCAATCCAAAGGGAGTAAACTTACATTATTTCAGTCGTGATTTTATTCATACTATCCTAAGACATATTTTTAGGACATTCTAATTCTTGTCTGTTTGCTTCACAGTGATGGATGAAGATGAAGAGCTGGAGAGAGTGACCTACCGCTTCCTGGACATCATCCGACCCATGGCTGTTCCAAACCAATCACATCTCTTTACCATTGACAAAGACAGCTTATAGACAAACATTCAGACAGAATCAGGACTTCAAGCAGTAACATCCCTTTTCCAAAATCACCCCAACAGCAATACAAAGTACAAAGAAATTATTCAATTATTAAATATTTGCTTGAATAACAATGATTTTACCTTCAACAACCGCCACTTCCTCCAGGTCCACGGAACAGCCATGGGTCAGCAATTCGCCCACTCCTATGCCAACATTTACATGAACGAGTGGGAGCGAGAAGCCCTGGCCAAGTGCACCCATAAACCCTCACTATACCTCTGCTACCTTGATGATATTTTCAGCATTTGGACCCACAGTTTAGCACTCCCAGCCTTCATCCACACCCTGAACAACCACCATCCATCCATCACAGTTAAGTACACAATAGACACACAACAGGTCAACTTTCTAGATACAACAGCTTTTTTCCAGCCACATAATTCAACACACAAACACATACGCACCAAAGTCTTCTTCAAAGCCACCGATACCGAGGCACTACTCCATAAATCCAGCTACCACGCCAAGGCATCATTAAATCCCAAATTATCCGTTTCCACCGCATTTCCTCCCTACCCTCAGACTTCGAACACTCCACCACCACACTCTTCAATAGTCTTAGGCAAAGAGGTTCTCCAAACGATTCTTACGTACAGTCAAAAACAGCACCTTGGCATCTCTCGCTCCTACCCGCTCCACCAACCCCCATGCTCCACCCCAGGTCCCGATACAAGCCGACAGTCACTCACCAGACCAACAGGACCCCCACCCCCCGACCTCCGACCTCCGAACCCCCACATATCACACCCTTCGTTTCCACCTTCTCCCACAGGATTATCACTCTCCACTGCACCATCAAACCCAACTTTACTGACTTCCAGACACACCATCCAGCATTTCAACATCACAGTACCATATCAGCATACCGCAAAAATAAAAGCTTACAGGACATCTTAATCCAGCCATTCTCACCGGTGGGCCTCAGAGTGCCATCTAGTGGGCCGCGGAGGCAGTGGTACTAGATTATTTTTTTATTATTATTTAGCAAAGTGAACAGGTAAAACCTAAAGGAGGTAAGATGCCAGCTGCCGTAAAACCAAAGCCTATTGAAGGAGGCTGAGACACGGGCGGACACGGGTCTTGTATTGGGTATAACACATGCGCAGTGTAACTGGAGCTGCGGTCGTGCGTTGCGATCGGCTCAATTTCAGCGAGTGCAGAGCAGATATTACTGCGCATGTGTGACCCAACCTCCTTCAATAGGCCTTGTGTAAAAACACTAAACATCATCAGGTAGAGACAAACGTGTTTGCCACTGTTAGCTAGCTAACGTTCTCGGATGCAGTGAGACAAAATGGATCGTTTTTTAAAGCGAAAAAGTGATGTGGGAGAAAACCCTGCGCCAGTAAAAGCTCCGAAGCGTGTGGTGAGGAAATATGAGAAGTGCACACATTTCTGGAAGAGCAGCACTCCCCTCTTGCTGAGCATTACACTGATGGTAACTTTTGTGCAAAACTGGCCTACTTATCAGATATATTTGACCAGTGAAATCAGCTCAATATATCAATGCAAGGCAGAAACAGCACAGTGTTTTTGGTTTCAGACAAAATTGAGGGCTTCAAGAAAAAACTTATTCTGTGTAACAGAAGAGTCAAGGAGGGACGATTTGACGTGTTTTCACTCCTAAGTGAAACTTTGGAAGCCACTCCTCATGTCAACATATCCAGTGTTATAACCCAGCATTTGACTCAGTTGTCGGGAAAGTTTACAGACTACTTCCCAGAAGATGCACGAGATGGAAACCTTTGGATTTTGGACCCTTTCTCTGTGGATCCTGCTTCAGAAGACATAGCTCTCTCCACTGTGTTGGAAAATGAACTGATGGAACTATCAGCAGACAGCAGCCTGAAGCTTCAGCTCACACAAGTAGACCTTGCTTCATTCTGGATACTTGCTGCCAGTCAATATCCCTCTCTGTCAAAACGGGCAATCAAATTTCTGTTGCCTTTCACCACCATCTATTTATGTGAGTCAGGGTTTTCCATTGTGACTGTCACAAAATCAAAGGCAAGGAACAAACTGAAAGCAACTTTGAATGCTACTCTGCGTGTCAGCCTCTCACCCATCCCACCACGACTTGATCTCATTATTTCCCAGAGGCAAGCCCAAGTGTCTCACTGAGGGTAAGCAGAATATGTATTTTGGTCATTACAGCTGACAGTGGCATAACACATATCTACAGCCCAGTTTATTATTTGTTGTATAAACATGTTAGGTTTTTTATTCATTTATTTGGGAAGGTGGGCCTTCAGTTGCAAAAGGTTGAGAACCCCTGTCTTAATCAGATCCAAATAAAAACAATAGACCCTCACTCCACACACTATAAACACAGAAAGTACATCCATAACCCCCACAGTGGAGCGGCCTATCCCTCCCTCGGCTCATTTTCCCTCAGTACCACCAATGCCATATACATCATCACATGCACCCTCTACCATAAACTCTATATCGGTGAAACAAAACACACCATACTCACCAGACTGAAACAGCACCTGTACAACATTGGGGAAGGTAAGCTTACCACACCTCTGGTTCAACACTTCCAACACCACCCAATCAATAACCTCATTGTTTCCGGCCTCGAAGCGAACGACCGCTGGACCAGTGGGCAGAGAAAAAGAGCAGAAAAAATCTGGATCGACAAAACTCATCACCACCACACCCAAAGGCCTCAATGCCGAATAACCTCACCCTCTCTCCACAGTTTATTCCCCCCCCCCTCTTCCCCTGACCCTTACCCCCTCTCCTCTCTTTCACCGGGGGGGAGTGATAGAGGGAGGGGGGGGGCCTCCCTTTATCACTAGCCCCTACACCCCCTCCCCCATTTAACCCTGACCCCAACCCTAACCCTAACCCTTGTCTCCACTCTCCACCCCCCTCTAACCCTGACCCCAACCCCTTAACCATAACCCTAATCCCAACCCCTTGTCTCTACTCTCCACCCCCTTCTAACCCTGACCCCTGGACCACTACCCCAGGACAATAGATTCCCTGGGACACCTCTGGAGAAAGGACAGTACCACAATAAAAAGTTTCCTTAAAGTTTCCTTATCATACTGTCATGATTTCACTTTGGCAGTCTAGTGTTTCCTTTTGTTTCCCTGCCCTTTTGTCTCTTGTGTGTTTTCCCCTGGTTTGTCTAGTCTGTCAGTATGTTGGGAGGTGTGGCCTTCCTCCTCCTCCTCCTTCTCCTGGGCAGGCACTGCTGGAGCAGCTGACAGCAATTATCCAATCAACACACACCTCTGCAGTATATCTACCCCGGTTTTCCTGCCAGTCATCGCCAGATTGTTCCGTCGCCCTCAGTGGTATTTAACTAAATCAGGCTCCCTAGTTTTTTGCTCTTGTCTTTGCTGTTGCTCTTGTTTTGGACTTACCTCGTTTTTGCTCTGTGCTCAGGTCTGTTCACCTGCCAGCTGTGGCTGCTTCCAACCTGCCTGCTCACTCCTGCACTCTGCTCCTCCTCAACCTGGAACCCTGCTGTAGTTAATTCCTGCCATTTCACTCTCTGACGCCATTCCACCGCTCGGAGCTGTTGTGGATTATTCTGTTCCTCCGGAAGGATTTCTGGACACCCCCCCCCCGTGCCCCGTTCCGTATATTAAGTATTGACTTTGTTTCTGCATATTGCGGACCACCAGGAACCAATTAGCTCTGTTCATTGAACATTTATTATTCTTTGTGAATAAATATTCTTTGTTCACCTTTAAAGAATTGAATCTGTGTCTGTATTTTGAGTTCAAGCTATTGTTGTAAACCAGAACATAACAGAACGATCTGGCCATAACAATGGACTCAGCAGACACAGATGCATTTCAGAAGGCTGTTTCCAGCCACGATATTTTATTAGGACAACATCACCAGTTACTTCAGGGTTTATTGGAGACCCAACAAGCCTTAGGTAACCAAATGTCTCAGCTGGGAAAATGTTTGGAGACAATTTCAGGCCAATTAGCCCCATCCCCCGCTCTGCCTCCTCCTCCTCCGCCTCAGCCACTCAGAGAATCACCTGTTCCGCCACCTGAACCATATGCCGGTGATTTGGGGAGGTGCAAAGGATTCCAGCTCCAATGTTCTCTGGTTTTTTCCCGACAACCAGTCACCTTCACGACAGACCAGGCCAAGGTAGCGTATGTTACGGGACTGTTAAGAGGGAGAGCACTGGACTGGGCTGAAGCAATGTTGGGAAGAGGAGAAATAAATTCTGTGTCCTATGATCATTTCATGAGTGAAATGAAGAAAGTGTTTGATCACCCTGTATGTATTGGAGATGCTGCTAAACGTCTGCTTAACCTACGACAGAATAAAAGAAGTGTGGCAGATTATTCTGTGGAGTTCCGGATTCTGGCAGCAGAGGCAGGTTGGAATGACGAGGCATTAAGAGGAGTTTTTCTACACGGTTTGTGTGAGCAGTTAAAGGATGAACTTGCTGTCCGTGATGAAACTAACTCTCTTGATACTCTTATTAATCTGTCTATAAGACTGGACAACCGTATGCGGGAGAGACGCCGGGAGAAGAACTACAAATCCCACACTTCCGTGAACTCCTTTGCTGTCACTCCTACTCTCGTGAGAGTTGCCTCCGGCTCGTCAGAGACTCACAGCGCTGGTTCCAGCTCCTCTGCTCAGCCTGATGAACCCATGCAGGTGGGTCGGGCTAATCTCACTCCCGCTGAACGTCAGAGACGGATCCGAGCGGGTGAGTGCATCTACTGTGGTCAAGTCGGACATTTCCTTGCTGCTTTTACTCTCCGGCCAAAAGAGCGGGCTCACCAGTAGCTGTGGGGATACTGGTGAGTAAAACTGACGTCCCCACCAACACTAGACCACGTACTCAAATACCTGCTAAACTGTGTATGAGTACTATGTCCTTGCCCCTGTTAGCTTTGATTGACTCCGGTGCGGAGCAGAGTTTTCTAGACGCTGAGTTAGTCTCTCAGGCTGGCATCAGCACTGAATCCCTTGAGACTCCTGTCAGAGTCTGTGCTTTAGACGGCAAGTCTTTAGCCTTAGTTACTCACCGCACTGAACCTCTGTCTCTCATTCTGTCTGGAAACCACCGTGAGCTAATACAGTTTTTTGTTTTCTCTGCCCCTAAGACTCCTCTTGTTCTCGGACACCCGTGGCTAAAACTACACAACCCTCAGATCGACTGGTCGACCAGTAAGATTATGGGCTGGAGTAGTTTTTGTCATTCCTCATGCCTGCAGTCTGCTTTACCACCATTAGAGATCAGTGTTGCCTCTCCGCTCTGTGTTCCTCCTGACTTGTCTATGGTGTCTACGGAATACCATGATGTCGGTGAGGTTTTCAGTAAGGAGAGAGCATTATCCTTGCCACCTCATCGTCCATATGATTGTGCTATTGAGCTGCTACCTGGTACCACTCTGCCTTCGAGCCGTCTGTACAACTTGTCACGTCCTGAGAGAGGCGCTATGGAGACCTAAATAAATGACTCTCTGGCTGCAGGCATCATCAGACCCTCCTCTTCGCCTCTAGGAGCAGGATTCTTTTTTGTGAGCAAGAAAGACAAGACTCTCCGCCCGTGTATTGATTTTCGAGGGTTAAACAATATCACGGTGAAGAACAAGTACCCTCTGCCATTAATCAGCTCTGCTTTTGAACCACTACAGGGAGCTACTGTCTTCAGCAAGCTAGATTTGCGGAACGCGTACCACTTGGTACGGATTCGAGAGGGAGATGAATGGAAGACAGCATTCAACACACCACTGGGTCACTTTGAGTATTTAGTGATGCCTTTTGGACTGACTAATGCTCCTGCAGTGTTTCAAGCACTGGTTAATGATGTTTTGAGAGATTTTTTGGACCGGTTTGTGTTTGTCTACCTGGATGACATTTTGATTTTTTCCTCTGATCTCGCAGAACACCAGCTTCATGTGCGCCAAGTGCTCCAGAGACTACTGGAGAACAAGCTGTTTGTGAAAGCGGAGAAGTGCGAGTTTCACGTCAGCTCTTTTGGATTCCTCGGTTACATCATTGAGAGTGGGCAGGTGAGGACGGATCCGGACAAGATCAAGGCGGTGGCAGAGTGGCCCGAACCTTCCTCCAGGAAGCTCTTGCAACGCTTTCTTGGATTCGCCAACTTCTACCGCCGATTCATCCGAGATTACAGCAGAATTGCTGCTCCACTGACCAAGCTCACATCTCCTGCTGTTCCGTTTCGCTGGACTCCTGAGGTGGATCAGGCGTTTTCCTTATTAAAGGACCGCTTTACATCCGCACCCATCCTGGTGCAACCTGACTCTTCTCTTCAGTATGTCGTGGAGGTTGATGCCTCGGACATTGGTGTGGGCGCTGTCCTCTCCCAACGCTCCAAACCCGATAAGAAGCTACATCCCTGTGCTTTCTTCTCTCGACGCCTGTCTCCAGCTGAAAGCAACTACGACGTGGGAAATCGTGAGTTGTTGGCAGTGAAGTTGGCCCTGGAGGAATGGAGACACTGGTTGGAGGGTTCGGAGATTCCGTTTATTGTATGGACTGATCACAAGAATCTTGCCTACATCCAGTCAGCCAAACGACTGAATTCCCGCCAGGCTCGGTGGGCTTTATTCTTTGGTCGATTCAACTTCACCATTACTTACCGTCCTGGTTCCAAGAACATCAAGCCTGACGCTTTGTCCCGACAGTTTTCGTCCAAGGAGTCACCAAGTGTTTCAGACACCATTCTGCCGGCAGCCTTGGTGGTGGGGACGTTAACCTGGGAGGTTGAGTCAGCGGTTCGAGAGGCTCAGCGGGAAGAACCAGATCCAGGTACTGGCCCTACTAATCGTTTGTTTGTTCCTGTGTCAGTTCGTTCCCAGGTCCTGCAGTGGGGACACGTTTCCCGGTTCGCTTGCCATCCAGGGATGAGTAGGACATTGTCACTCCTCAGACGACACTTCTGGTGGGCCACAATGGAGAGGGATGTCAAGGAATATGTCCTCGCCTGCACTGTCTGTGCCCGGGGAAAGACATCTCATCGGCCGCCTGTGGGGTTGCTCCGCCCATTACCCACTCCTGGTCGCCCTTGGTCCCACATCGCCTTGGACTTTGTCACCGGTCTCCCACCTTCTAATGGTAAGACAGTGATACTTACCATTGTTGATCGGTTCTCCAAGGCCGTTCATTTCATTGGTCTTCCCAAGCTTCCTTCTGCACATGAGACAGCTGAACTCCTGACTAATCATGTTTTTCGTCTGCATGGTATTCCCGTGGACATCGTCTCAGACCGTGGTCCTCAGTTCATCTCTCAAGTTTGGAAGTCTTTTTGTCAAGCCCTCGGAGCCACTGTCAGTCTGTCTTCTGGTTTCCACCCTCAGACGAATGGACAGTCTGAGAGGGCTAATCAGGATTTGGAATCTGCCATACGTTGTGTCGCTGCTACTAATCCAACTTCTTGGAGTTCAGTTATGTTGGATTGAATATGCGCATAATTCGCTCTCTTCTGCTGCCACTGGTGTATCTCCTTTTGAGGCCTCACTAGGTTACCAGCCACCACTGTTTCCAGCACAAGAGGAGGAGTTGGCTGTGCCATCTGTACAGCATCACCTTCGACGCTGCCGCAAGGTTTGGAAGGACACTATGGCTGCTTTGCTTCGGACAGCTGAGAGAAACAAGAGGATCGCGGATCGTCACAGGACCCCGGCTCCCGTCTACATCCCAGGTCAGAGAGTTTGGTTGTCTTCCAGAGATATTCCTTTGAAGACTGACTCCAGAAAACTGTCTCCCCGTTTCATTGGACCTTTTGAAATTGAGAGAATTATTAACCCTTCCACTGTCAGACTCATCCTGCCAAAGTCTCTTAGGATTCATCCATCGTTTCATGTTTCTCAGCTGAAACCGGTCCTCACCAATCCTCTGGTCCCTCCGACCAATCCCCCTCCTCCCGCCCGGATCATTGACAATCAGCCAGCTTATACGGTCAGACGACTGATGGATGTTAGACGTCGAGGCCGGGGCCTTCAGTATCTGGTGGACTGGGAGGGATACGGCCCAGAGGAGCGCTCCTGGGTACCTCGTTCCCGCATCCTGGATGCTGAGATGGTTCGGGAGTTTCATCAGGCTCATCCTGATAAGCCTGGAAGATCGCCTGGAGGCTCTCGTTGAGGGGGAGGTACTGTCATGATTTCACTTTGGCAGTCTAGTGTTTCCTTTTGTTTCCTCTGTTTCCCTGCCCTTTTGTCTCTTGTGTGTTTTCCCCTGGTTTGTCTAGTCTGTCAGTATGTTGGGAGGTGTGGCCTTCCTCCTCCTCCTCCTTCTCCTGGGCAGGCACTGCTGGAGCAGCTGACAGCAATTATCCAATCAACACACACCTCTGCAGTATATCTACCCCGGTTTTCCTGCCAGTCATCGCCAGATCGTTCCGTCGCCCTCAGTGGTATTTAACTAAATCAGGCTCCCTAGTTTTTTGCTCTTGTCTTTGCTGTTGCTCTTGTTTTGGACTTACCTCGTTTTTGCTCTGTGCTCAGGTCTGTTCACCTGCCAGCTGTGGCTGCTTCCAACCTGCCTGCTCACTCCTGCACTCTGATCCTCCTCAACCTGGAACCCTGCTGTAGTTAATTCCTGCCATTTCACTCTCTGACGCCATTCCACCGCTCGGAGCTGTTGTGGATTATTCTGTTCCTCCGGAAGGATTTCTGGACACCCCCTCCCCGTGCCCCGTTCCGTATATTAAGTATTGACTTTGTTTCTGCATATTGCGGACCACCAGGAACCAATTAGCTCTGTTCATTGAACATTTATTATTCTTTGTGAATAAATATTCTTTGTTCACCTTTAAAGAATTGAATCTGTGTCTGTATTTTGAGTTCAAGCTATTGTTGTAAACCAGAACATAACAGATACGTGTCTTTTTATTCTCCATTCGCTGCTCCTTTATCCCCAACTTCAGCTGAATCTCAGAATGGGCTCATTCCAATAAAACACAATGTTGCAATACACTGCGCAGGTCCTGCTTTTTAATGTCTTTTAATCTTTTATTCTTTTACTTCTTATTCCTTTTATCTTTTTATTTATATCTGCATATTGTTGCCTGTTATCCTGCACTTGTTTACATTTATTCCTTTCCCATAAATAATTATTTCTAATATACTTCCTTACATTATTTGTTATGTGTATTTATTCTTTCTCATATGTGTCTGCATGCAAAACCTTTTAAGCATTTATCTTTTATCTTTTAGCATGTTCTTACCTCGCTAAATTAAATATTTTGTACTTATTTATACTTAAGGTTTGCTACTGTTCTCTATGCATGCAGGAATTTGAATAATTATAAAATATATTGCACGCCTCCTTACAATCTTCTTATACCTATCCCTTTTTATCAATATTATTTTATCCAGTTTTTAAATATCTATCCTTATGTCTATTTTATTCATGTTATATATATTTCCTTCTCATTCTATGTCAGTACTTCTTTTCCTTTTAGTCCCTTTTATCCTTGGGGGCCTGTGCGCACACATTAGATTAGATTAGATTTCCTTTATTGTCATTGTACAGGTACAACGAGATTGAGTTTGCAACTCCCCATCACATACATGATGAACATCGGATTGGGGAGAGCAAAGCCGCTGCGTTTGTACGCGCCGCCATCTTGCCATCTTGTCATACATGAGGGAGCACACACGTGACCATCAATTTTATGCAGGATTACCAACAGTTTTTAGTACTTTTATATGTAGCACTTATGCATGCCTTTTTCATTTTTTAATTGTTATTTTTGTATGACACTCTTTTATATCATGCACAAATTGGATTTTACCTTCTATAGATGTCTGGTGTTGTCACGGTGGTGCTCCCTCCGTGGTGTGCCTAAACACAGGCCCCCTCTTGTCTTGTTTTTATTGGGACTCACTTTTATCAGGACCTGTGCAACACCCTGCCATAAACAAAAAGGCTCCTCCCAGGTAGCAGCTTGCCTGCCCACTGGTCGTCCTTGCTTCGGGACCACATCCTGGTCCTTCTTCATCGCCCTAGGGTCGACCGAGCCGGGATCCGGACCCGGACCTCCTGGGCAGGGAGCTGTCCTCTACCTCTCACCCATCATTCCACACAGAAATAAAACACAACATACAGAAATATCGCTCACACTCATACATTCCTTAACAGATCAGTAGGCCAGTGCAATAAAACCAAAAAACAGGATTACCCAACCCCAATCCAAACCTAAACCTAAACCTCTACCTCCCTCCTAACCCTAACCCCCACCCTCCCTGTCCTAACCCTAACCTCCTTCCCTCCACTAACCCTAACCTTACACCCCCCCATTTAAACCTCTACCTCTCTCCTAACCCTAACCCCCACCCTCCCTGTCCTAACCCTAACCTCTCTCCCTCCCTTTCCAACCCTAATCCCCATTCTCCCTTCCCTAACCATCAACTTAACCTCCCTAACCACCACCAACCCACATTACCTCCTTCTTGCTCGTTTACCGATGGGGGGCCCGGCCCGACGGCTGCGGTGGATCTCTCCTGGGGATCATCGTCCAACATCCTAAACTTGACCACTTTGTTTCAACCAGATGCTGCCCAGGTGTGCCTGCTGGAGAGGGGACTCACATTTATTCCAAATCCAAATACTTTTGATAAGTGGGAGCTGCGTGGGGACCTATATCAGTATCACAGACGAATTCAATTATTAGACTATTTTCAAAATGATAATTCGGGTGGGGTGCCCTTTACCCTCCCGTCCAACTGGGAGCTCCCTTGGGAGCTGTTGGACGGCAGGGTGAAGCCGTTAATTCTTATGGAACTCTTCCAGAAAGAGTGGATCCTCTCTACCTGGAGGATAAAAAATCCATCCAGAAATTACAAGAAAATCCAAATATAGTCATCAAACCGGCGGATAAGGGGTCAAAAATAGTCATTATGGATAAACAACAATATACCATGGAAGCCAACAGGCAACTTAATAACCCTAAATATTATAAACCCATCCAGGGGAGTACACAAACACAAACATGTGTACGTGTTATTATACAACAACTTTACCATAAGAAATTTCTGACGGCTAAAAAGCGTGATTTTCTATTTGGACCCAACGACCCACGCGATAGACTGTTTTACCTCCTCCCTAAAATCCATAAAGATCCACATACCTGGAAGGTTCCCCACGTGGATCCCCCTGGTAGACCTATAGTCTCTGATTGTAGCAGCGCCACTTACAATATTGCACTTTACATAGGCTCCTTTCTTGGTGACCTCTCCTGCAGGCACCCCAGCTATCTAAAGGACACGTATAATTTTTTAGATATCATCCGTCCTATGGTACTGCCGGCCCACGCGCTCCTCTTCACCATAGATATTGATAGTTTGTGGACTAATATCAATACAGAGATGGGACTTCAGGCTGTTAACAATATCTTTCGCAGGTATCCTGACACAACTAGGCCGGACACCGAGATTCTGCAACTGCTGGAAATATGTCTCATATGCAATGACTTTGATTTTGACAGTAAACACTATTTGCAGATTGAAGGCAAGGCGATGAGACACAGATATGCCCCGTCCTATGCTAATATCTATATGAGTGAGTGGGAGCGGGAGGTGCTAGCAAAGCGCTCATTAAAACCTACCTTTTATCTCCGGTTCCTTGATGACATCATCGGAGTCTGGCCACATGGAGAGAATAGTTTTAGGGATAAAACTAGGATCCATACTTTAAACAACCACTACCCTTCAATTAAAGTTAAACACATTTTAGACCTGAGTGAGGTTAACCTTTTAGACACAACAGTCTTTTTTGAGAACGCCAATGCTGACAATTAGAGACTACTCACCCGGGTCTATTTCAAGCCGACAGATGCCCATGTGCTGCTTCACAAGATTAGTTACCATCCGAAGCATACATTTAAGGGCATAGTCAAGTCGCAAATCATTAATTTCCATAGACTCTCCTCATGTGAAGCCGACTTATATAGCTCTATTTCCACTCTATTCCACAGTCTTAAACAGAGGCGGTATTCCCAGTGATTCCTCAGATCCACTAAACAAAGCAAGCTGGCATCTCTCGCTCCCGCTGGCTCTGTGGTCCCTTCTCCTGTTGAGGCTGTTGGGCAGCGACCCCTTTTGGGGAAGAATGGTACAGACCCAGCTGATTTTGTCCCTTTAGGCACAACCTACTCCAGGCCATATCTGCAACTACAGAGTCAGTTTAAGAATGATTTTCAACAAACAATGACTAACCACAAATTCAATAAATTCAGGGTAATTTCAGCATTTAGAAAGAACAAAAAACTCAGAGACATGCTGTTTAAAGCCAAACTCAACAGACAGATCAGTAGTAATGAAAGGGACAGACACTGGGCTTTTACATCCCTGAAGTTTCTGTTTAACCCACATGAGGGAGCTGGAGCTTCAATAATAAATAAATGCAGCCTTCACAGCCACAACCTGGTTTATTGTATTATATGCCAGGTCTGTAAGCTGTTATATGTTGGAGAGACAGGAAATACTTTATTAATAAGGCTAAAACAACATATTTACAGCATTAGGGAGAACAGACTGACCACCCCATTGGTACAGCACTTTCAGATTCATCCCATTCAATATTTTAAGATCCTTGGTCTACAGACATGTGCCACGTGGACCGGAGGACAGCGTAAACAACAGGAAAAGATATGGATAGAGAAACTTAAGACCAAAGCCCCACTCGGGCTCAATGTCTAATAACCTACCAGAATAGTAGAGGGTGACGGGGGAATCTTGAATAAGAGAAATAAAAGGTTTAATCAGAACTGGTGTGTAAATGTGTGCTCTGTAATACCTACTGTAATTATTTTTAATGGTAATTATGCCTACTCTTCCTCACAAAACTTACCTGATCACACTTGTCTTGAAGTACCAAAGCTGCAGAGTGAGGACTAACACGATCCAACTTCTCTTGAATCCACCCTCCCCTGGACAGAAACCAGCTCTTGACCTTTTGACCTCTGCCTTGCTGGAACCCAATTGACTCCATATATATTTAAAGAAAAAAAATTGGGGATGTGAGAAGAGTTATGTTTACCAGCTTTAATAATCACCCAACTCCTTGCTGGCATTTGGTCTTTTTGTGATTATTATTGTCCTTCTGTTGTTCTCTCAGGCCGGTGGCGGTCTGGGCCCGGGAGCTGCCTTTGCACTTATTGTTTATTAAGGTTCAAGCCCCGAAGGGGCAGAACCCTAATAAGTTTGTGCCTATTTGTTATTTAAATTCAAATTCAAATAAGCTTTATTGGCATGAATGTTCAGGTTACATTATTGCCAAAGCAAAATTACATATTAATGAATAATAACATTTCACAAGAAATAAACACGATCACAATATACCAAATACATTTTAAATATACATTTGTTTAAAGATGTAGTTAATCAGAAACATGTTCGGAGCTTGTAGCACCTCTTCTTGTATGGCAACAGGCAACATATTTTGCAGATACTATTGCACATTGATTTTTCTCCCCACAAAAGTATGGTATTTTCTGAGGATCTGGGAGATGGATGAACTCAGGATATATGTTATTTATTTTTTCAAAGGAAACATCTCTCACATCCTTCTATTTCTCACAGCACAGTAAGTGAGATTCTGTCTCCACCTCTCCTGTATGACAACATGAACACAGCCTGTCCTCCCTGGGTAGTCTGTTCTGCCTGTGACGGCCTGTTTCTATGGCCACACTGTGTCCACTCAGTCTGGACATTGTCAACGTTTTTCTATCAGTCACGGTGGTCAGGTACTCTGCCACCGTGTACTCTCTGTTTAGGGTCAAATAGAATTCTCATTTACTTTGTGATTTGGTGGTTTCGTTCCAATATTTGATATAATTTTCTTTTTGTTTTGAGATGATTTGGTTGGGCCAGATTGTTCGATGTCTGTCCTGAAGCCCTGGTGTTGGGGGGAGGGCAGAGCTTCAGGACTAGCTGGCAGGGGTATTGACCAAGTTCTGCCCTGCATGTGTTATTGGCTGTGTGTCTGTGGACTCTAAGTATGTTTTTGCACAATTCTGTATGTAGGGTTTCTAGTGGATGGGGGGTGGTCTCGGTTCGCTTCCAAACGAACTGCGGTACGGTTCGCTTCTGGTGAGAACATGATCCGACCTCGATCCGGCCCACCTGGAGAAAGCATTGCGCCTTTTCGGACTAAACCAGCTCTGGTAGCAGGCTGCGCTGTGCATTATGGGTAGTATTGTAAGCCTTTCGTCTCTACAACATGCACATGCAGCAAGATTAATAATCGTGGACAGACGTGGACTCGTGGGGAGGTGCAGTGCCTCATAGGGATTTGGTCAGATGATTATATAAGCTCACAACTTTCGACAAAACACAAGAACACGGAAACCTACTCACTTTTTAGCAAACGGCTCCGGGAAATGGGGTTTCTGAGGTCGGCTGCACAGTGCCGCATTAAGGCAAAAAAAAAACTCGCCAGGAGTACATCAAAGTGCGCGATGCGCTTAATAAAACAGGAAGTTCTGGTAAGGAGAAAGACAAATTTCCTTGGTTCGACGAGCTGGACAAAATATTGGGGACAAAACCGGTCGTTGATCCAGCGGATGTTGTGGAGTCCCATGAGAGTTCAACACTATTGCCTGCTTCCAATGATGCTAGCACAGCTGATCTGGCTCCCGCATCCGACACGGATGTTGATGGTGAGTTTATTCAACTTTTCGCAGTTGCCAATACCAACCACTTAAAGTTACAGAAGTTATCCCGTACAGCTGTGTCTGTAGTGGAGACCGTAGAGCCAGTCGCTAGGGCAACCAGGGTCAGAGATGCCAGAGGAACGGAGTAAGTCAAAACATGATAAGGGGTAAGACACTGAGCACCAGGGAGGAAGGGCAGAGTTGTGAGGCCTTCACGCAGAGAGCACCTCAATGTGGAGACCTGACAATTGCTCCTTGATCAAGCTTCAATAAACCTTCTTTGTAAGACATCATCAGCTCCGGGACCTCTTCCTTCCTTAAGTTAACTTGTGTATCAAATATTCCATCACAAATACTAACAGGAGAATACACTGTTTACCATTGGCAGAGCATTTTGGCAAATTTTTCTTGGGCGCTACCCACATAATCAGCTGTGCTGCTCATCCCACAAATGCATGATCCTTACAAGTTGGACATCATTGTGAGGGTAAATAAACAGGCTTTCCAACGATGTAAAGTACAATGACCATTAGCATTGTAACAACAGAGAAATAATCAACCAAACACAAGTTTCCAAACTTTTTTTCCCCAGTTTATATACATATCTTTAGGAGCACCGGAGGACACAGAGGAACATGATTTCATTCAGATTACCTGTCTCATGAACTACTGTCAGGATATAGTGACCGTTTTATAAAAATAACTGTTTTAATCATATTTGCTCCATTTCTACCCACTACAGCTTTAACCACCATCAGTTTCTACTACAGGATGTGTACCTGTTGTTTCCCTCCTGACCTCCAGGTGGCGACTTTCTTTCCCTTTAAAGTAAAAAAAAAAACAGACCGGAAGTACTTTGAACCGGAAGTGTGGTTGTCTGGTTGTGATCTCGGGCCGGCGGCGGGATAGTTGTTCCGTAAAAGCTGACGAACAGATTAGATCCGTTTCGAGGCGGAAGAGCTGCAGGTGAAGTAAACACTTTAAAAACGTTTCTTTGAGCCGGAAGTCAAAGTGAATATAGCGTTAGCACGCTGGGCTAGCTCTATGCTAACAGCTAGTTAGCTTCGGCCTGCTGCTGTGTGGGTAACTGCTAGGGTTAGCCTTAGCGTTAGCTCACTTTAATGTGTGCTCCTGTTCTCTGGTTGTGTTTTAGTCCAGTTTGAGAGGAGTTTCTCAGTTTGTCTCAGTCGCTTTGCTTCGTTTCTACAATCATCCTCAACATGTGTCAAACAGGAAGTGCGTTTCTCCAAACAGCTGGTCCAAACCTGTCTCTGTGAACTGTCTCTTTAACCAGATCACACACATTCAGGCTGCAGCTGTGTGACCTTTGATAGTTTCCATGGAAACCAGAGCATCCCTCAGAGAAGAGCTGCAGGTGTTTCCAGGCTAACATGGACCATGTTATCAGCACTACGTGGATGGGAGTCAAACCGGAGGAGACAGCAGGACCTGAACATCTCTGTGTGACTCCAGGACAACAGAGTCCAGCAGTCAGAGTGGAGACCTGCTGGATCTCAGAGACCAGGACCAGGAGCCCGTTTCAGAAAGCAGCTTTAACAAACTCTGAGATGGAAACGTTTTCGGTTCCAGAACAGCTGATCAGAGTTTGTTCGATCAAATGTGAGGATGAAAACAGCCATCATCAATGGAGCTCTGATACTACGATTCACCATGGCAACAGGTAAATAAGAGGCAGAGCCTCCATCTGAATCCAGTCCACCTAGAGATATTAATGAATGGATACGCTGACTGTGCACATGTCTCTTTAAAAAGTGTCAATAAGACAATAAAGTTGAATTCAGTGTTGTCCATGAACTCATACTGACATTTCCTTAATGGATGATGAAGTGGTGAATGTGACTGTGTTACACTGTAGTCTACATTACATTAAATAGAGTTATTCAGCTTTAATGTGACTGTATTAGACTGTAGTAGTCTACATTACATTAAATAGAGTTATTCAGCTTTAATGTGACTGTATTAGACTGTAGTCTACATTACATTAAATAGATTTATTCAGCTTTAATGTGACGGGACAAAACACAGGAGCAGCAACTGAAGATGAAAAACATCAAATTTATCCATCAGAGACAGAGAGACTTGACTGTGAGCTCCCAGTCGGATCCAGTTATAATGGGTTTGGTGATTTAAAGGTTCAATAGAGTAGATGTTAAATAGTAGAAAATCTATTTGGATCTCGGCTCAACAGCATTCAGTGACTTTATTTCAGCTACTTCAACAGATGGAGTCAATTTAAACACAGTCAGTGAAATGCTGTTAAAACCCGCTCAGACTATACGCAGACTATTTAAAGAACTCTCTAACTCCATTCTGCAGCTGCACCACCATCCTGCTCACTCACAAATATTAATAGATCATCTACAATATTAGAGGAATTCTGTTCCATCAGTGGGACCAGATAGAGATCATATTCATTGATCCTACGCGTCTGAGCTTCATGCTGATCTTTACTGTTTAAACTGAGATTACACATTATGAGCAATAAACATGTTGGTGGAGCTGCTCTAACAGACTGACAGCTGTCTGTGTTCAGAGTCACAGTGTTATAAAGAAGAAGGACATGCAGAGGTTTGATTCTGAGCTGAGGGAGACTTGATGCCGTGTGATATTTGAATGTTCAAAGAAATGACTGACAACACATAAAAGAGTCACTTTAGACAGTCCAGAGTAACAAACTAATGTCTGACACACAGTAAACCTTCGATACGGACTGAATGACTGAGGAACTATAACACTAATCACACTTTCTGAAACAGAGACCAGGACCAGGAGCACTACAAGAGCGAAACGGAGGAGGACCAGCAGAACCCGGACCAGCGGAGCAACATGGTCCCCAGAAGACCAGCAGCAGGCTCGTCCTCTGATCCCACCGATGTTCAGGTCAGTGTTCATGACTTCATGGCTTCATAACGACACTAAGGACAAGAGGAAGAGTCAATAACTGAATAACTGTTTAAATTACTGTTTAAACGACACAAAACTGATGTTTTTACCCACAAAACTGAAAACTGTGATGAAAAATGACACATGCGTAGGTAGGAGGAAGTTACCACTTTTATTGTGTAGTCTGAGTAACTTGACGTCATAGAAAGCAGAAAGCGGTGGAGGGTCCGCGGGGATACGACCTGCAGCCTCACCAGTGTTTCCTCTATATGACAGCAGCAGCACCGCTGATAAAATACGGCCGCCGCTGCTGAATGTTTTATATGAGAGGAGAAGGCTCCGTCTTATCTCTTTAGAAACTAACATTATATTATTTTGCGCTGCAGACGCTTCATATCCAGGTCAATTCACACACCTGTGAGTAAAGCATATAAACAAGAATCTTTGCACTTACCTGATGTCAGCACAACGATTATAAAAACAAGCACCGGGTAGATGTCTATGTACAATGAAGCAAGCAATGCTGATCACGGATTCAGGATTATCATTCGCTGAAGGGAAAAAAAGTCCTGCAACTTCACCTGAGTGTCGCACAGTAACATTACAGACAGCAAACTGTAGGGCTATTAATCAACAGGGAATAGTTTGAGTTTGGGCAGCGAGCGTGACCGCCGTAACTGGAGCAGCACTTAAACTCTGGGTTAGTAGGTTGCACGGACTCGTGTCATTAAAGCTGCACATTTCCTCTGTCATCAGAGGCTTCCCCCACTAGGGGTAGGCGATATGGCAAAAATATCATCATATCATGATTTTTTTCAGGCAGGATCACGATCCACGATGATTTCACAATTCTTTTTTCATGCTGGTTTTAAAGTCACTTTTGCAAATTACTGAACATTACAACCAAACTAATTTCCCCATTTTAAAAAATCCAGCCCTATAAGCTAATAAAACATAAGGAAAAAGAATAACAGATCATTAAGGCCTAACAGATTTTAATCAAGTGTGCATTTCTGCGAAGTATGAACATTCAACAAGAACTTTGACTTGGTTTAGACTTTTGCATTGATCCCATCCCAAATTGAACATTGGTTTCAGAAGGTAAACAACAACACTCAAGTAAAGTGCACTCTTGCTACATAACATTAAAGAAACTGAATTTGGAATTGTAAATCAGGTAGCTGATTAGACACAGATCCACAGGTGGAATATAGACAGCCGTAATAATTACTACTGTCAGCTCTCTGGGCAGATAGAAGGGTCGACACATCACTGACAGAACCTCTAAATCGGGAACAGTGACTGTCAGTGATTCGGCTGTTTGTACACCAGCCATTATAGCCATAGTTGAGTATTTAGCAGCTACAGAGAGATATTTCCCTTTTTAGTTGGTAGGGACCAAAAACAGAGCTAAAAGAGAGAGAATAGCAATAACAATAAACATAGTAGGAGAAATAAAAAAAAGGAGAGCAAAAGTCAATACACATAAAATAGAAAAAAACAATAAGGACATACAAAAAACGTCGGTTTTAAAATGAAAGAACTTAACAGTTTGTGTATGAATGTGCAATCTGCAGAGTTAACAACAACACTCCATCTTACATTCCCCATCATCAACTAGATAATGGGGGTGTTGACCGATCATTAAAAAATGTCAAAGGGGGGTATATGGTGATCAATCAAATGTCTACAGAGGGACACGGCCCTGCAGTTGGTTGTCACAGGTGGTAGTGCATTAGTCAAACAGGAACATTGTGGGTTGTGTTACACTGACATGCTCTAAATGTTCTTTATGGTTCTAGATAGGTCGCTCCACCATGGCATCTCACTGACTCTCTCTCTCTCTCTCTCACTCTGTCTTTATGTCTGTTGCTATAGAAACGGAGAGGAAGAAAGGGACTGATTCATCAGAGAGTTCATACTGGAGAGAAACTACACAGCTGTGACCAGTGTGGGAAAACTTTCACTTTGGGGGGTAACCTCAAAGTCCACCAGCGCATTCACACTGGCGACAAACCCTACAGCTGTGATGAATGTGGGGTAGCATTCACTCAATCAGGTTACCTAAAATCACATCAACGCATTCACACTGAAGAGAAACCCTACAGCTGTGATGACTGTGGGGCAGCTTTCACTCAATCAGGCCCCCTAAAAACACATCAACGCATTCACACTGGAGAGAAACCCTACAGCTGTGATGAATGTGGGGCAGCGTTCACTACATCAGGTGCCCTAAAAACACATCAACGCATTCACACTGGAGAGAAACCCTACAGCTGTGGTGACTGTGGGGCAGCTTTCACTACATCAGGTAACCTAAAAACACATCAACGCATTCACACCGGAGAGAAACCATACTGGTGTGACCAATGTGGGAAAACGTTTTCTCGGGCTAGTACCCTTAAAGACCACCAACGCATTCACAGTGGAGAGAAACCGTACTGGTGTGACCAGTGTGGTAAATCTTTTACTGATGGTAGTTCCCTTAAAACCCACCAACGCATTCACACAGGATTAAAACCGTACTGGTGCGACCAATGTGGTAAAACTTTTTCACGGTCTGGTCAACTTAAATCCCACCATCGCATTCACACTGGAGAGAAACCTTATAGGTGTGACCAATGTGGTAAAACTTTTTCTCAGAGTAGTAGCCTTAAATTCCACCAACGCATTCACACTGCATCGTTTTGAACGTTTCTCAGAGCCCAGCTTGGTGTTTCCTCCTGCCTCGTCCCCATGCCCTGATAGCTGTGTTATATTCTGAGCACGCTGGCTGACCTGCAACGAATCCTGGTTGAGGAATGGAACGCCATCCCACAGCAACGTGTGACCAGGTTGGGGACCAGCATGAGGAGGAGTTGCCAGGCTGTTGTGGCTGCGTATGGATCTTCCACCCGCTACTGAGGCTCCTGACGGTGTATTAAGTGAATAAAGTGTAAAATAGCCAATATGTCTTGTTTGTTCCTTGTTACTGATAGAGAGTTCAATCATCCAATCCACCAAACAACTCAAAACAAGAGTCAATACCAACAGGAGAATACACTGTTTAGCATCTGCAGAGAATTTTGGCAAATTTTACAAGGGCGCTACCCAAATAATGAGCTGTGCTCCTCATCCAATGCATGATCCTTACAAGTTGGACATCATTGTGAAGGTAAATAAACAGGCTTTCCAACGATGTAAAATACAATGCCAATTAGCATTGTAACAACAGAGAAATAATCCATCAAACACAAGTTTCCAAACTTTTTTTTCTGAGTTTATATATGCATATTGTAGGTTGAAGAAATGGCAAAGGGCCCCGCTGCCCCAGAGAGAGAGAGATGGAGACGGAGGGAAACTATTCATGCCAAGTCGCACCGAGGGAACGTGTCCGCCGACAACATCCAGCAATGTCAGAGAAATGGAGACGGACAGAAACGACTCAAGCCGAGTTCACCCCGTGGGATCCAACAGACCCAGAATGCAGAGGTCCAGACAGAACCTGTTACCACTCCTGGGGCCTCAAGTGCAAACGTTGCGCACGTACTAAAATGTTGCGTACGCTGTGTTTCACGCTCACGCCGGGATGTATAAAAATCAACGTGACGTGAGAATGTGCAGTCTGTGCCGCAAACTCTAGACCAGTCATGAGAATGTGCGGGCCGTCCTCCAATCTCTGTCATTTGGCAGTGTCAAACTATAAAGTACTGAAACTCACCAAATGTGTAAAGAAAATTTGTCCACTCAAATTACTGAGCTTTGTTTATGAAGTGTGGAAAAAACAAACATATTTCTTCACTAGTTTGCGCATAATGTTTAACATCAGAAAGGCACAACAAAAACACATTTAAACTTATTTCCCAGAGACGACAAGCCTTAACCACTGCCAAAACCAAGATCGTGTGCTGCACAATGTGGCAGACCAACATGGTGTGCCTGTGCTCCAGGAGCTACAGATGGATGAACCGGACCCTGGTCCACCTAACAATGAGCCAAATGCAGCAGCTGTACAGTACCGTTTGGATGTGATACACAGAATGTAAAGCAATGAGGTAAGTTGAGACAAATATTTATTTTTTAACAAGGTTTTTTAATATGTGACTTATCTCACCAAGAACGTCATTCATTCTTTTTAATTCGTTGCATATATCCTTCATTGTATTAGTCTCTCTCTGTGACTCCAGCACAGCGTTAGTGAGGCGCCGCAGACCGGTTTCCCTCAGCAGTCGATGCCCGAAGGCGTAGCTGACCGTGCGCTCCCGAGGCGCGTGAGACGCGCGTCTCATGCGGGCAGTGTGTCCACTCTAACCTGTTAACATGGACGCCGAAATAAAAAACAACACGCCACGCAGCCGGCACGCGAGCCTCATGCGGGCAGTGTGTCCACCACTTAAGAGTTCCTGTAACACTGACCCCGACGGGAAAGCAAAGATTTTACCTCTGATGCCGTATTATTTGACTTCATTAACCACTATCAGTCCAAGAATTCAAGTTTATAGAAAATCAACTGCATATATATTCTTTAGTAGTCTGGGTTATGACAAATTGGTAATTATATAATAAATATATGTATAAATTGGTCATAATATATCATTGGGTGAACCTGGGACGCCGGGAAACACTGTTGAACCCTCTGGAGGTCACGGGCCTATCAGCGAAACAGCGAGGAAAGAGGGCACACACTTGATAACCCAGAAGATGCCATCACTCACTTGACCACTGTTACGGCCTCTCAAACAATCAAATGCTCTGGAGAGACCGAAGCATATAAAAGGACGCCAAGAGACAGTTATGTGAAAATAATTCCATCAATTTATTTTAAATCAGGACAAAAGTAACTTTCAAAAATGTGAGTGAGCAAACAAAAGGGTTGGAGATCCCGGTTAAATGACGAAAAGAAATGGAAGTCGCCGGGCCAGCTGCGCTGTGGGCCGTCGCACCGAGCTCATCCCTCTAAACTCTAAAAGTAGCTAACTTAAACCAAAAGCACGAAAACTTAACTACCAGGGATCTTCAACCCAAAAACAAATGAACAAACTAAATGCTGGGTAAAAAGGTCATCTAAGATCAAAAACAACGAAACATGGAGACGGGAGTCTCCTGAGCAGTGCTGCCGGCTGAGTGCCAGTGAGTGTGCGCCCTTGCGCACCATTCCTCCGCCCTTTTTCTTCCCTCCCTTAATCAGCCCACCGTCTCAGGTGCGCTCCCCCAGAAGGGAGTGGAAAGAGAAACAACAACAGTGTGCCCTGTGGCACATTAAGGCCCACATAGTCCATGAGCCAGGGGGTTGGTCGTGCAACTTTGGAGGGACCAAGTCTCATGGTGATTTTTTTATGTCCGTAGTGTTGGAAAATGCATGATAGCATTGCAGCAATGGTAGCTTTCTATGTGCCATCACTCCTTTTTTCATCCCTCCATCATTACATTTCACACATAGATCCAGTTTAAAACAGGGTGACCAACACACAATATCATGAAGTCATATATCATTGTAAAGCTTAAACTATAATCTATCCATCAGTCAAATTGTCATGACATTGAGGTCAAGAGAATTTGGCCTTTGACCTCTAATGCTGCAATGGGGCAAATTCTTAATGCCCCTCCAAATGCCCTTATAACTAACTTCATATTGATCTGATGTGCCCATGGATAGTTCCAACACAAAGAGCACAAAAAGAGCTTTAAAATTATATATTACATGATTAACAACAATAACAACAACATTTCCTATGAGAATAAATGTAACTTTGTGCAGTTTGTATCTGATAGAATGTTCAGAACTTTGCATTGGATTCAGTTATTGGGGCCGTTTTAAATAACTTTCTAAGCAGCAGAAACACAAAATAATACAAAAACTCAAAAAACTTTCCTGAGAAATTAATTCTCTATCCATTATTTTATGTTTTCCCACTCTTACCTCATTGTCCATATAAACATGTTCCAACTGATGAGGCCCCTACTCAGTATAAACATGTTCTAACTGATGAGGCCCCTACTCAGTATAAACATGTTCTAACTGATGAGGCCCCTACTCAGTATAAACATGTTCTAACTGATGAGGCCCCTACTCAGTATAAACATGTTCCAACTGATGAGGCCCCTACTCAGTATAAACATGTTCCAACTGATGAGGCCCCTACTCAGTAGCAGCGGGTTATCTTCCGGCTGATATGTGAAAATGATGTTCCCTTTTTTATAAAGGCATGAAACTTGTTACACTTGAACAGTTTGGAGCCCTGAACATTTTCAGATATGGAGCCATCGCAAAAACACCTCGTGGCAGCCCTGGCGCCCATTTTACTTTCCACCATAACCAAATTATGTATTTTGCATTATATCTCCTGAACCAAACATGATAACACAGAAAAGATGATGTCTACCCCTATGTTTTGATGGCCAACGTTTCCAATGATACCATTCACAACATCATAAACTGTTCAGGTGAATAGAAAGTTGCGTTTATTCTGATAAGAAATGTTGTTATTGTTGTTATTCATATAATATATCATTTTAAAGCTCTTTTTGTGCTCTTTATGTTGGAACTATCCATGGGCACCTCAGTGTCATGAAAATGTGACTGATGGATAGAATATAGTCTAATCTTTACAACGATGTATGACTTCATCATATTGTGTTGGTTACCCTCTTTTATACTGGATCTATGTGTAAAATGGCAAAAAAAGATGGAAACACGTGTCCGCGTGCAAGCGGCGCCGCGCTCCTAGTAGTTTCAGCAGGTAGATCAGCTGTTCCAGCAGCAGAAACAAAATAAAACTCCCCAAAACCGTCTTGGTTTGTCTTTCCACAGGCCTCTTCCACTGTTCCAACAATATGGTTGAAAAAAAACTCTTAATCCACAGCGTTAGATGGGAAAATGTGCCGACGCTTCATGTCGTTTCCCCCCGTGTCTGTCTCTCCCCGCAGAGCAGCTGCTGCGGGAAAGGGGGGGTGGTATTATTCGAATAATAATTGAATAATTCCCACTGATTTTCGAATCGTATTTTTGCTTGGAATGCACATCCCTACCGTGTATTGTGAGAAGGCATCAGGAGCCACGAATGCATAGATCTCTTTTGCACGAGGAGTTAGCGGCACCTGCCAGTATCCTTTCAACAGGTCAAGTTTTGTTACACACTCTGCACCACCAACATGATTGACGCAGTCCTCAACTCGGGAGAAGAGGAAAACAGTCTGGTTTTGTGACCACATTCACCTTACAACAAATAGTAGAACAAAACGAAAGAGCCATAACTCAACTACATGTTGGCAGCTCGGAGATAAAGGTTAAATGAACAGTTTGTAATATGCCTATGAGGTTGCAGTTAAGTCTATCAGTGTGTTCCCATCCGTGTACATCCGTACTTACACTTACAAATTTGAGTGCATAAGTGAGTTCACACTGAAGTATGGTAAAATGCAGTGCACTCGAAGTACCCGGATGTTGTACTCAAAAAGATCAAATCGTTGAGTGCGGAACGCTGGACCCTTTTCACACTCAATAGTCACCATCTTGGCTGCGTAGCAGAAGGGGCGGGACCGGGACCACTATTCAAACATGTGAAAATGGCGGCAGATGATGCAGGAGCTTTTGCGGTGCTGAACAACGTACCTTATGGATGTCAATGGGCTACGTAGATAACAGAATAAAACAATAAGTAAACATACCGGTGCTTTTTCAGCCAACAGGAGGACACATCGCAGGCGACGACGTTGGAAACGTAATTTCCACTTTGCTTTCGTTTTCTGTGTATTCTTGATCAACAAAGCAGGCAGATATTTTGGCGGGTAGTGGACGGGTAAAACCTGAAGGAGGCAGCAATGCAACACAAAGCATGCCAGCTGCCGTAAAACCCAGAAGAAGAAGAAGATATTTTGGCGGGTAGCGAGCCGCGGTGAAATGTTGTGATCGTCATTTCCGGTAAGTGCGCCACAGAATATTCGATTTGAGACGACCCTACCCCGTTGAAATTCACGCACTACCCAAGTAAGTACAGAGTGCACTACATTAGAGTGTACTTCAGGAAGTACGTGAATTGGAACACACTGTATGTGTCAAATAGCTGCAAAAGGCCTTCTTGTCATGTGAATAGCGAGGGCAAGCGTAGGCTCTTTTGTAGTAATGTTCTCTGGTGTCTGGTGTTGATGTGCACAACGCTGCTCGCTACCGGAGCTGGTTTAATCCAAAAAGGTGCAATGCTTTCTCCAGTTGGGCCGGATCGAGGTCGGATCATGTTCTCACCACAAACGAAGCGTACCGAACCGTACCGCAGTTCGTTTGGAAGCGAACCGAGACCTCCTTGAAGGGCTGGTCTCGGTTTGCTTGTTTTGGTGCGTACCCGAGTGTGATTGCTGTGTTCACACCTGCCCAAACAAACCGCACCAAGAGGGTAAACGCTCCAGGGTTCCATTTAACCCAACTAAACAAGGCAGGTGTGAATACGCCCTAATATTAGTAAACGGTTGATAAAGATGTTAATTAACAGGTATGTCATGAAGTTCACAGCTAAGCCATAAAACTGTTTGTTTTTGTAATAGTTTATTTAAGGTTTATGATTGTCCACTTACTTGTCCATGCTCCAATTCATGACAAATTATGGCACAGGTTGAGATCAGTGGACACACTCCACGGTCTTCATGTAGAGGTTTGCTTGTTCCTTTCTCTTCATGTAGACGTTCCTTAACATATAGTCTAACCTTCAAATTATTGTGCACGTTATGTAAGCATTACTTAACCATATATGTGAAAACATGGGTCCCTTACCATAACAGGGTGTAGTCCAATGATCCAGATTTTGCCCTTAAAGTTAGAATCATTTATAAAATCATTAAAGCTGCACACCACTCCAAAAGCACCTCCACTAGAGAGGCACCTCCTACCATCAATAAAATGATGGTGAACCTATCCTTCTTCATTAAATCTGCCAGCCCGTCCTCCACCACACAGCTCTTGATTGAGGGAAATGCAAAGAATTGAGCTTATAGCATGCTCCTGATATTAAAGCTGAAGTAGGCGAGATTGGAGAAAATATGATTTAAAAAAAGTTATTTTTATAAAACGTGTCCTCCGGTGCTCCTAACGAAATCTACAAGATTTCACAGACCGGAGGAAAACAAGCAGTCAGAGCTGATCTGAGGTCTGCTGTCCATCTGCCGTCTATGAGAGCCAGCTGTCAATCACTCGCAAACTCCGACCAAACGGTCAAACTAGACAGCGCTGATCAAATATGAATCAATATTCTGTTACTGTAATGTCTATTTCTCTCCTCACATGTTTTCAGAATCATCTTGTAGTGCACGGTTTAGCTGTAAAATGAGAAAGCTTGTGACGCCGCCGCCGCCATTGTGAAATCTGTTGAAGGAACGCCAAGGTCCTGTCACATGACCGGAGCACAGCCAATAGGAACGCTCTCTCTCTGAAATGACCTGTGATTGGCCAAAGTCTCCCGTCACGGGCTAGATGTTCTAAAGCCTGAAAACAGAGCCATGAGGAGGAACAGGAGTCTAGTTATCTCTCAGAACACTTGAATTACAATATGCTGAAAGGTTATTATGGGGTTTTTGCCCAATGATGCCAAAAATATACTGCCTACTGTAGCTTTAAGAGAACATTATCAGAACATCATTGATAACGAAGTGGAGAGGCTGCTTTCTTTCTCTGTCCAGGACTGGAAGGGACCATTTGAGGTGGCATCAATCTGTGCCAAAAGGAACCAGGGACGCAGACTGCTCTCAGACACAGTGGAGCACACAGAGGCCATGATTGTGGCAATACTCGCCGATCTGAGGCCACAGACGCCAGTCCCACTGGCGACAGCGACCACAGGGGCCCCACCTGCACCAGTTCCTGCAGGCCCGCAGACCACGTGGCTCAGGTCCACACTACCCAGGCCGGGGGAACCGGACAGGTAGGGGGACCCCCTCCACCCCAGCCCAAGTCCTGCCTCCTCCACAACCAGAGGTGGCGGTAACACAGCCGGCCACTACAACCCCCACAACCACTGAAGATGCCACTGCAGGCGACTGGTTACCACAATTGGACCTAGAGGAGAGGGATGATGACCCTCCCACTCCACTTCCACCTTCACCTCCACCTCTTCTACCACAACAACCCCCCAGACCTCAAAGACTTCAGAGGAGCTCCACTAGAAGACCAGACAACACTTCCTCTGCTGCTGCTCCACCTCAACCCGCTCCTCCACCCACTAATGGGGCGGTGTCTTCAGGAGGTGATGAAATAGTGGACTTGACAGAGAACAATCTGGACACACTGTTGAGCCTGGCCAGAGAGGGGACTCAAAGAAGAATTCGTCCCACCCTACTGACTGACCGGTGGCCCACCCTACTGACTGACTTGTTAACCCCAATCAGATCCACGGGCATACAGAGGGCTGTCCAGACCCGAGTCCCCCTGTCCCAAACAGCCACAACCCCTGTGCCACCACCCACATCAACTGAGTGCAGACCCACCAGGCACCTTAACACAAGCCATAAGCTGCAGAACTGGACCCTCACCGTGCTGAAAAAATGGCTCATTATCGGTGACTCTAATGTGGCCAGGTTCCCACCCTGTGATGTGCCAGACCTTCAGATAGATGCCTACCCAGGTGCCACCTTTAGGCACGCTGTGGCCATTTTGAACAATGCCATGGTCACTACCACTGTGGAAAAGGTTATCCTGTCGTTTGGCATCAACAACAGAAGTCAAAAGGCCAAACCGACTGCTGCCAAACAGCTACAGAGGGCACTCAGAGTGGCCACTGCCAAATTCCCTTAGGCTTTGGTCGTCGTTCCTGAGATCGACTTCTCTCCCTATCTGCCACTGTGGGAACGAAGCAACCTCAAGGCCCTAAACACACAGATCACAGGTCACTGTGAGTGTCACGGGTGAGCCCGTGCCCTATGAAGTAACAGGCACGCACACACACTGCAACGCCACCTCCATCACATATTAAATCAAGCCAGCTTGGAGGTGTTTAGTGTTACTGTAGCAGGATTTCACATCGGCATCAGTACTTCTTAAACGCGGGAGGCCCGCCGACAAAGTAATACTTTTCTTAACGTGGGTCTTAGTGTAACAAATCATAAATGTATTTCTGAATTACACACAGGTACAAGTATTGTTACTGAATATTTCCATTTATTGTAAAATGTATAGTCAGTAAATTGTTTGTCACCCGTTTGTCCTCTGCTGTAGATGCTCTCCTTGGTTTAGACCAGGGGTTCTCAACCTTTTGCAACTGAAGGCCCACTTGTGATTGTCAAAACATTTCCGAGGACCACCTTCCCAAATAAATGAGTAAAAAACCTAACATGTTTATACAACAAATAATAAACTGGGCTGTAGATATGTGTTATGCCACTGTCAGCTGTAATGACCAAAATACATATTCTGCTTACCCTCAGTGAGACACTTGGGCTTGCCTCTGGGAAATAATGAGATCAAGTCGTGGTGGGATGGGTGAGAGGCTGACACGCAGAGTAGCATTCAAAGTTGCTTTCAGTTTGTTCCTTGCCTTTGATTTTGTGACAGTCACAATGGAAAACCCTGACTCACATAAATAGATGGTGGTGAAAGGCAACAGAAATTTGATTGCCCGTTTTGACAGAGAGGGATATTGACTGGCAGCCAGTATCCAGAATGAAGTAAGGTCTACTTGTGTGAGCTGAAGCTTCAGGCTGCTGTCTGCTGATAGTTCCATCAGTTCATTTTCCAACACAGTGGAGAGAGCTATGTCTTCTGAAGCAGGATCCACAGAGAAAGGGTCCAAAATCCAAAGGTTTCCATCTCGTGCATCTTCTGGGAAGTAGTCTGTAAACTTTCCCGACAACTGAGTCAAATGCTGGGTTATAACACTGGATATGTTGACATGAGGAGTGGCTTCCAAAGTTTCACTTAGGAGTGAAAACACGTCAAATCGTCCCTCCTTGACTCTTCTGTTACACAGAATAAGTTTTTTCTTGAAGCCCTCAATTTTGTCTGAAACCAAAAACACTGTGCTGTTTCTGCCTTGCATTGATATATTGAGCTGATTTAACTGGTCAAATATATCTGATAAGTAGGCCAGTTTTGCACAAAAGTTACCATCAGTGTAATGCTCAGCAAGAGGGGAGTGCTGCTCTTCCAGAAATGTGTGCACTTCTTCTCTCAGTTCAAAAAGGCGATTAAGCACACGTCCCCTTGAAAGCCACCTTACTTCACTGTGGTACAACAGCTGCAAATGATCTGCATCAAGTCTTTCACACAAAGCAGCAAAACACCTTGAGTTGAGTGCATTTTTCTTAATATAGTTAACAGTTTTCACAGCCACGTTCATGACTTCATGCAGTTCTGGTGACATCTGCTTTGTAGCTAGACTTTCCCGATGTAAGAAACAGTGCGTCCACTTGGCGTCTGGCGCCCTCTCCTGGATCTGTTTTACAACACCACGATGTCTTCCCGTCATTGATGCAGCGCCGTCTGTGCAAACACCTGTACAGTATTTCCAATCAAGACCTTTTTCGGTGAAGTAATCATCAAGGCAGCGCATTACATTATCTGCCGTTGTTCTTGTTGGAAGCTCCTTGCAAAACAATAGATCCTCGTGAAGATTACTGTCCTTGCAGTATCTTACAAAAACTAACAATAAAGCGGCATTGCTAACGTCAGTCGACTCGTCCAGCTGTATGGCAAAGTATGGGCTTGCCTTTATTCCTTACAGAAGTTGGCATTCGATGTCATCACTCATGTCAATAATTCTTCTGCTCACCGTGTCATTGGAGAGTGGTATTGACTGAATTTTGGTTGCAGCGGCTTCCCCCAGTAACTCTCGGCACATATCCACAGCGCTTGGCAAAATAAGCTCCTCTGCAATCGTAAAGGGTTTCTTGCTACGAGCTACACGAGCAGCAACCATGTAGCTAGCTTTCAAAGTGGCTTTTGACTGAGTTGTTAATGTTGTGATGACTTTCTGTTGTGCCTGGAGCCCGTCCCTTTTCCTTAGGAAATATTCTTTTGGCTTCTCGACACATCCTGGGTGCTTTGTGTTTAAGTGTCTCTGGAGCTTCGATGGTTTTAGCGCCTCATTTGACAAGATTTCTCCACATTCAACACATTGTGCCTTGGGCTCAGCATCACTGCCTGCCATTACGAATCCAAATTTAATGTATTCAGGGTACACAAGGCCTATTGAAGGAGGTTGGGTCACACTTAATCAACGCGCCTTCGGGGTACCGCACATGCGCAGTAATATCTGCTCTGCACTCGCCGAAATTGAGCCGATCGCAACGCACGACCGCAGCTCCAGTTACACTGCGCATGTGTTATACCCAATACAAGACCCGTGTCCGCCCGTGTCTCAGCCTCCTTCAATAGGCTTTGGTTTTACGGCAGCTGGCATCTTACCTCCTTTAGGTTTTACCTGTTCACTTTGCTAAATAATAATAAAAAAATAATCTAGTCTTTATAATTTAACTGTAAATGTCGTCCTATTTTTTGGACCAGATATTATTCTCCTGTTCGGTGATTGATTACTAATTATTATCAATGTGCCTTAGTAGGATCCAGTTTAATAAAGGAGGAGGCTGGAATACCTGGAGGTAGTTCAATGGAGATCGGACCTCAATGAGAGACAAGCCAGACTGGAGAGCTGCAAGGGCCCAACATTAAAGGGGCATTGCCTATGCTGCATCTTTATAGAGTTTTGTCATTTTGCTAATTATTTTTCATTATTTTTGAAAAACCTGTTTTCTTAAATGCCAGGCCATGCTCAAATGATGGATCTCACCAAAGGAAAGAAGCATCTCGCTCAAAAGCTCTCAAAAGTGGGAGCAGAGGCTTTTCAAATACGCCAACAATGAGAACGAGAACCTCTATCAGAACCTCAGTGAGACCATCCTTGAGCTGAAAAACAAAGAGGCTGAACTCCTGCAGTGCGACAGTTCTTGGCAAGAAAGATACACGGCTCTGGAGTACAAGCGGGCGGCTGTGGCTCAGAGGGTAGCGCAGGTTGTCCACCAATCGCAAGGTTGGTGGTTCGATCCCTGGCTACTCCTTGAGCAAGACACTTAAAATTTGCACCTTAGCAGCCTCTGCCATGAATGGGTGAATGCTGACATGTAGTGTACAGCACTTTGAGTGGTCGGAAGACTAGAAAAGCGTCCATTTATTTACCCTTCACCAAGTACACCCAGGCCGTGAACGAACAGGGATCGAAGACTGAAGTCACACCGGGACACACTACCGCAAGGCATGTCGAGGATGAGAAACAGCAACTTGTTAACTACTACAGCAAGTGCGTGCTGAGCAAGAATATAGAGCACTGCAGATGTACAAATACATGGGCAGGGACGTAGTGAGACTCAGTCAGATGCTCTCTGAGGCCAACAACCAGCTGAACAAAGCTGAACTGCCGTAGAGTGACACTCTTTGCCATGAAAAGTACAACGCTCAAATTCAACTGATGGAGACAAAACTAACACAAATGGAGGGTGAGAAGAAGGAGCTTGAGGACAAGTTTGCTCAAGACCTGGCAGCAAATAACCACAGCTGGGAGTTAAAAACTTGAACTCATGGAGACAAAAGTCAAACAAGCTGAGGGTGAAAAGATGGCACTTGATAACAGGTTTGCTAAAGAACTTGCAGCAAATGACCAAACCTGGGAGAAGCTGCTGACAAAATACCAGCAGGATTTGTTTCAGTTGGAGGAACAGGTCGACCAGAAGAAAACCGAGGTCCTGAATCTCAGCAAAGAAAAGGAGAGTCTCTGCCAGGAACTCAAAGAGACCACGGGCCAGCTGACCAGCATGGAGGTGACCTGCTACTGACTGAGGCAGCTTGGCAGCTTTCTTTCTTTCATTTATTTTTCTCTCCATTTTGTTTTATCCATATTTCATTTTGTTTTATTTTGTTATGAGGAAAAGGCAGAAGAAGAAGAAAAAGAAAAAAAATCCTCATCTGGCCGGGCCATGATGCCTCAACATCAACTGGGCTCCTCCTCCATCTCCTCTCTCCTCCCTCCAATGATTCTATGGGTAGAAAAGGGCAGAAGCCCTGAGCTACCAAACCAGGCTCACGAATTTATGAGTTACGAGCTTGACAGAAAAGATTCAACGAGCTGAAGGACAACGAAGAACAACAGCAGATGGAATCCCACAAGCAGGTCAATCGGCTGAAGCAGGAGATCCATCTCAGAGTCTCTGAGATCCTGGATCTCAACAAGAAGAATGACAGTCTTTCTCTTATGCTGACGGAGACAACAAGTCAGCTACGGAGCAAAGAAGCCCAACTGTCACAGTCGGATCGAGCCTGGCAGGACAATAACAACGCTCTTCAGGACAGGGTGACAAGAGCCCTGGCTGAAAGAGACCAGAGCTTGTATTCGCTGACGCTTAAAAACCAGAAGACAATGTCAATGGTGCAGGAGCTCCTGCAGCTCTGCAAAGACAAGGACATGATCTCTCAGAAACTCAGAGAGACTACTGTCCAGATGAGCTGCAGAGGCGACGAACTCCTGGAAAGATACAACGTGCTGGCCGACCAATTAACACTGATGGCGTCGACAAAACAGGAAGAGCAGATGGAAATAAGGAAAAGAAGAACAAGAAGGGTTTCTTTAGCTGGTTTCACAAGAAGAAGACGTGTGCCGGCGACACAAGAGTGGTTGAGGAGGCTGCTTGTTGTTCAGCTCAGGCTGGACAACAGTAGCTCCCTCTTCCTCCACTTCTTCACCCTCCCTCCATGCCCTCCCTGTTTCCACCCCTCCACCATCTCCCTCCACTCCCACCATCTTTTCACCCCTCATCCATCTCCATCACCCCTCCTCCTATCCTCCCTCCCTCCATCCCCCTCTCCACCCTCTCACCCCATTAGTCCCATCCCTTTGTGGGTTTTCTCCTGGTAGTCAGGTTCCCACAATCTCAAATATATGAACTTGAGGCTTATGTGAAATACATTCAAAAGTTCGATCATATAGGGTGTCTCCTGGTGATCAGGTTTCTCCTAAAAAAATAAATATATACAGTATATACTTGATTGAAAATTTGGATAGGGTGTCTCCTGGTGATCAGGTTTGTCCCTTAATCCAAGTATGCACATACATACAGTATATACATTGTATATATATATATATATGTCATCAATATATATATATGTATCAAATAAACAATATTTTTTTTATAATATATGGTTTTCTCCTGATGTTTAGGTTTCTGACACAATCCAAATATATAAATAGAAAATCATTAAAAATCAAATAAACAATCAAATATATGTTGAATGTGTTTGCCTCTCTGAATAAACATATACAGTATGTATACATTATTGTATGATATTTTGGTCACTATAAAGTAAAAGTACTGGTATCTGTTTAAGTAATGATTTAATACTGAAGCTGATCAATAAAACGATCAATGTTATGTAATGAAAGAGGTTCCAAATGGTATTTCAGGCGCTAGTTAACAACAAGAGCTCAATAGAGAGGTTCTATGGATACCCAAGAGTCTCCCCTTTACAGACATGCCCACTTTATAATAATCCCATACAGTTTTATGCATGCATTATAAAATGGGTTATTTTTGCCTGTTGTAAAATGATGTATTTGAATATATCTGACCATTTTTCGTAATTTGACCTCATTGTATAAAATGACCTGTGGTGACCTCTAGGATAATCACAGCCTCATGAAACTTTACAGCCACAAACTAGAGACCTAGAGCATTCAGAGGATGGATGGATCAGACTAGAGACCTAGAGCATTCAGAGGATGAATGGATCAAACTAGAGACCTAGAGCATTCAGAGGATGGATGGATCAAACTAGAGACCTAGAGCATTCAGAGGATGGCGGGCTTTCCTAGCTAGAGTGACAATAAGGGTGTTTCTGAGCAGTTTCCAGAACACAAGTGCTCACCATCCAATCACTGAAAAATGCAATTCTTGCAGAAATCTCCAAATGTCAAAAGTTTTTGATACCAAATCACAGCATGGCTTTTTCTATGGTGTTCCTCAAGGTCTTGGTGTCTTAATGTGGTATTTTGGAGGGATTATTGGTCATTTTGATCAATTCTAGAGTGGTAAAAAATGGTTAAATTTAGCACCAAATCTGTGTAACAAATGGTATCGACCCAAAAACTGCAGCAACAACAGACATAGTAGAGCATGGGAACGACCATCATATACTTCAATCATAATGTTCTAAACCCTTATACACTTTCAAAATTAATTTTAGATAATTAATTAATTAATTCATGCTTATTTCTGATTTATGAAGAACTTGACACACAGTGCTGAGCAGCATCTCAAATCAATCTTCAGGTTCCAGCTTTCAGATGATGTACACCACTTCTATGTGACATCTACTGTTGACCTGCTATCTGCCCGTAAAGACCCCCTGTAGCCCCCTAAAAAAGACTAAAACAGGTCTATTGTGGGTCTCAGAGGGTTAACAGACAGTTGTTAACTACTCGAACATCTTTTCTTTCTGAATGTGAATCACTGGTATATGTGTTGAATACACGAGGTGGACCATCAGAGAGTTTTTCCTTCATTGTCTGAGTTGATCTACTGTATCAGGTCAGCATAATCAGTTTCTGCTGCTTCAGACGTCTTGACGTGAGCTGAGCTGATGAAACTCAGTGACAGTAAACACATCTATGTATAAAAATACTTTTGTGTGATGTTAAACACTGCAGGTTGTTGGGGCTGTAATTCTTACTGTGGTGGAGGGTGAAACATTACAGGTTAGTGCAGGTAACACTGAAATGACTGCACCTCCCTAAGAGAAATACATCCTGTGTGAGTGAGCTCAACGCTGAATACAAATGTCCAGACTTCCTCTTTATGCACACACCTCACAAGTCATACGTTTTATTACACAATTTCTGACCCTTAGGTCAAGTTAAGGACCATTCTTAAGACCGTTATGTTTTTACACATAATGGACCATAATTAACTGTAAGTAAGTGAATCATGTAAAGTCATGCAGCACATATCCTGCATAAATTACCTGAATGTCAATACTATTAAGAACCTTTCAGAGAAATACTTCCAGATGGATCACAGGGTCAGAGGTCACCTCTATAGCTCTGTGAGGAAGCACCAACTCCCTCACTAACTGTTTGGTTAAGCCAAGTTGGGTTGATCACAGTTTTTCTTTGTTTTCTTATGTGTGTAGTTAACCCTTGTGTGGTGTTCATGTTTTTGTTATTCAGCCAATGTTCGTGGGTCTGGTGGACCCACCCCATTATTGGGTTTTTAAATCAATACAGCCATGACAATTTATGTAAATATACTTAACAGATGTTTACTTTATCCCAATTACAAGCAATATAGACAGCATAGATGGTTAATATTTGCCACATGAACAAAAGTGATATTTGTTTTTTGTGATAAAATGTAATAAAAAAGAAAAATCAATTATAATGAAGATATGGGTGGCCATTTTTTTTTATCTTGAACAAATATATGAAACAAGGTTTTTATTGATGTTTATTTCTTTGAACTGAATTAGAAATTCACGTCAGTCTACACAACACCAACCCCATTGAACAGATGCAGTATCCTATCAGTCTACACAACACATCAGCCCCATTGAGCACATAGCCTATTCATGCCAGCTTATACAACACATGAAGGGCAGAGTTTTACTGGGTGTGTGTTGCAGTTTTTGACATCCATATTTCTCCCCTTGCTGGCTGCTGAGGGGCTGGTCCTGTGGCTGGCAGCTGAGGGGCTGGTCCTGTGGCTGGCAGCTGAGGGGCTGGTCCTGTGGCTGTCTGCTGAGGGGCTGGTCCTGTGGCTGTCTGCTGAGGGGCTGGTCCTGTGGCTGTCTGCTGAGGGGCTGGTCCTGTGGCTGTCTGCTGACAGGCTCGTTTTTGAGCTGCCTGATGGTCAGTCTCATCCTCTTCTTCATACTCACTGTCAGACTCTGAATTGACAGAAGTGTGATCCTCATATTCTGAAAACTCTTCCTCTTCATCTTCCAAAGGTTCTCTCTTCTAAAATCATTTCTAAAGCCCTCTGAGCAGAGAATCTTTTCGCCAATCTTGATCGATTGTGATAAGGAGCCACACAGCCAATTTGCAGCTGGGATACTATAGTGTGAGAAAATATAGAATAGTTCCCGCAAGACAGAGGGCAAAATGTGCGGGAATGTGGGGACAGACAGGTGTCGGTGCTTGAAATGTAACAACCTCATGCGGGAACAGCAGGAGCAGAAAGACAAAACTCACACACATAGAAACAAACACAAACAAACAAACCTACACACACACACACGCGCGCGCGCACACACAATTGCACACACACACACACACACACACACAGACACACACAAACACACTTACAGCAGGCCTAGGTAAGAGGAGGACAGAGTGAAGGTACACAGAACCTACAATTTCCACACATTTATCTCCGTCGGGTCCAGTACCCGAACACCACATATGTAATATAATTGTGTAGGGGGGTGTACAGTGGGCAGTCATTGAAAAATGTGTTCTTTTATATGTTCTTCACAGAAAATGAGCCTAGGCCAATGAGTCTGAGGTTGAAAAAAGAATTAATCGCATCATTTTTCTTGGTTAATAGAAGGATTGTGATTGTTCAGAGTGGCTAGGAATACGTAAAAATCCTCTCTCGAGTGAGTCCACACACCCCAGATGTCGTCCAGAAACCATTCCCAGCTTTGACCACTAGAGGGTACTCCAGGTCTTTCCTTAGAAAGGTCCTTAAAGGTCTCATATTATGCTCATTTCCAGGTTCATAGATGTATTTTAATGTTGTACTAGAACATGTTTACATGCTGTAATGTTCAAAAAACCCTTATTCTTCTCATACTGTCTGCCTCGGTCTGCCTGCATGAAGCCTCATTCACCCTCTGTCTGAAAAACTCTGAATCAGAGCCTGTCTCCTCCCACTCTGCTCTGATTGGTCAGCGTTTCCTGCTGTCTGCTGTCAATCAAACTCCCTCAACACAGCGTCACTTTCTCCCCCTCCGTCCAGCTCGCCCTGAGCTAGAGAGAGAGAGAGCAGGCAGCTGCTTATAGTTACGAGGCGGAAGCGAGAGAGCCACTCTGTGGGCGGAGTCACCTAGCTGGAGGTTCTCTAACGTTCCACCAGGAAACCCTTATGTGGCATGAAATTTGTTACCGACGTCACCAAAGTAAGGAAGTGCTGCTCAGCGTTTTTTCAGACCCATTTTCACCCAAAAGAGAGAGGATGGTCTTTTATGATACTATGGTGGCCTGTAGACACACTGGGGACAGATATTGATGTTTAAAAGACATGGAAAAGTGCATTTTGCATAATAGGTGACCTTTACGATCTTCAAACAAACTAAACCTATTCTTAACACCTCTCAGCTCCCACTGGTTACAACCTTTTCTCCAGCTACTGTTAAACTTGTCAGAGTGGTTAGGAATCATTTCCAAAACTTTATCACAGAACCTGAAGTACTGCAGGATTACAACATATTGCAGCCTTTAAGAAAAACAAAAATGTACTCTTAATCTTCTAGTTAAGGCTAAAATGAAGCCACTTAATGACCCTAAACCCAAAGGTCATACTGAAGTTTTTAGACACAAAGATTGGATATATAACCAACACAACAAAAGGTTATACAAAACTAGAACATAAGGTAATCCATATTCCAGGAACTGTTTACATCTGATCTCATGCAAGAAATGTGGATTACAGTATGTGGGGGAAACCGGCAATTCTATTTTGACCAGATTTACTCAACACAGGTATAATATCCTGTGTTGAGTAAATCTGGTCAAAATAGACATCCCCCAAACCAAACACATCCCCCCTTTGGTCCAGCATTTCTTGGCACATGGACGGGCATCAGTCCAGGTTACAGTCATTCATAGTAACCCCATGTGGTCTGTATCACAAAGAAAACAAATAGAGAAAAGTTGGATAAGAAAACTAGACAGCGTACATCCTGGGGGTCTAAATGAGAAGTAGGGGCTCCAACAGTTGATGGACAATGCATTCAAACTCTCTCTCTTCCTAAGACCTAACCCTTCAATTCACATATCCGCTCCCAACGGCAAACACATTAAGACTAACTAAGGATCTAATCTCATTTTAGCCTAAAATCCCGATCACCACATCTCTTATCCCTTTTCAAATAAAACTAAAGAGATTTACATACAGTATCTCTTAGTTTGGCATGGAAGGGTGTACAGCTGTAGATACAGCACCACTTCTCATCTCTGCCCCTTTTAAGCAACCAATACATTTATTGGGTTTAAGTCCATATGGCTGGGGGACTTTGAGTGACATGCGCCGGCCCGTGCTTTGCATCTGACCTCTATTCAACTGCGAGGTCGGCGGACGATGCAGGGAAGTCGTTGGGGTAGGATCTTATCTAACACTAACCCTAACCCTAACACTAAGCATGACCCATGTAACTCCATACAGAGTACTAATAAGCTGAATTTGTGCATGTGAAAATTAATAAAAACAAATGCAACTCTAAGCATGAGTGCAAAGTGGGCGTGGCTGAAAGGAGGAGCCTAGAAGGAGCACCTATAAAGGTCAGAACACAGGACCAGTCAGTCTGCCTTTGCCTGATGAAGGAAAAACAATTCTAAAACGTTGCAACAGAGGCAAGACTGCATATTTAAAAGACGATAGAGTCAAAAATTTTTGAACCTCCGACCCCAATTAGGGATGGAATTACATTCAGTGTGTTCCTGAAGTACACTTCAATGTAGTGCACTGTGTGCACTCTGTACTCACTTGATTAGTGCGTAAATTTCAACAGGGTAGGGTCCTCTCAAATTGAATACTCTGCGGCGCACTGACCGGAAATGACGATCACAACATTTCACCGCGGCTCGCTACCCGCCAAAATATCTTCTTCTTCTTCGGGGTTTTACGGCAGCTGGCCTCCTTTGTGTTGCGCTGCTGCCTCCTTTAGGTTTTACCCGTCCACTACCCGCCAAAATATCTGCCTGCTTTGTTGAAGAAAAAAATGAAAGCCAAGTGGAAATTACATTTCCAACATCGTCGCCTACGATGTATCCTCCTCCTGTTGGCTGAAAATGAACAGGCATGTTTACGTAATGTATTGTTTTTTTTTTGTTATCTACGTGGCCCATAGACTATTGTTGAGCAGCAGTAATTTACTTCAAACACACACATGAACAAGCAGTCATCCAAAGTTGTATTTGTGCTGTAATCAGACTCATCATTACATAAAAGAATAGAACAGAGATCATTTATGCCAGAATACATCTATAAATACTATTTGATTGTAACTTTGTGTAGTCATGCAAAGTGTAAATGCAAAAGAAAACACATAACATTGAAAATGACTGAGTTTATTAAATATTAAATTCATGTCACAAAACTTAACTAAATAAATAAATAGATAAATACATAGATATTGATAGCTTGTCCTATTTGTCTTTCTCCAGCCTCCAAACCCCAGGCAGTACTGCCAGCTAAATGCCACAGTGCCAGTGCTGGCACTGTATTTTGACGGCCAGAGTGACCTGCGGATCGACTTTCGCCTGTCCAGTGCATCTTTTAATGCCCTGATGGCAGCCATTGGGAAGGATGCTGATCACGGTTGGGGGCCTGTTATCGAGTCCCTGGTATTTTTGTTTTGGTTGGCTAGTGGAACTTCCTACCGTGTTGTGGCCAGGGCATTTGACATGCCCCGAACCTCAGTTCACCGGGCAGTCCACAAAACGAACGGGACGATATTGGCTCTCCTCCATCAGATCGTCCGTCACCCAACAGAGGAGGATCTGGTTGCCGTAGGAACAGGCTTTGCACGTCTGGCAGGGTCGGCTGTTTTTAACACGGTAGTTGGTAGTATCGACGGCTGCCACATTAGAGTCAAGCCGACCTCTGACGATGCAACCTGCTACCTAAACAGGAAACTGTTTTTCTCCATCCAACTTCAGGCTGTGTGTGACCACACAGCAAAGTTTATCAATGTTTGCGTTGGTTACACCGGGTCTGTGCATGACGCAACGGTGCTGGAAAAAACAGCCCTCCGTACTATAAGCAGAAGTACCTCCACCGGGTTTCTGCATCATTGGGGATGGCGGTTACCCCTGCCTCTCCAACCCAATGACCCTCATCACACCATAACGCGACAGCGGTATGGTGTGATGAGGCGGCGTCACCGACGGCCTGCCCCCAATTGCCTCATCCATCAAAGAGTACCACTTCCACGATGCGGCAGTGGTCTCACCCCCCTCTGTACTGACCCCAGTTCTGGGGCACTTCAGGTCCTGTGGAGGAAAAACTGCCAAAAACAGAAAAACAAAGGAGAACATTTCCAGATTATATTGAAATAGTAATAGTGGAGAGTCATCACTGTTGAATGCTTCTGCTGGTGTTATGTTTGCACAAGTGAAAAGTAAGTAAGTAAGTAATGTCAAAGAGTCACTGATATATTTAGAAGTTACCTTTTCATCAGCTCAAACAATAATTTACAATTCACATCCATAAAGCTGATTTCTTCACAAGGATAGTGACATGTGGAATATTGAAATAGACAAACTAACCAACCAACCTTATACTTCTGTTTCAGATTCTCCCATTTTTTTTTTAGGAAAACAGGGGTCAACCCCCCTCCAGGCCTTTCTCCACAATGTAGGTCCTGTTTAAAATAAAATAGTAAAACAATACAATGCAGAAAATATTAGATATCTTTATGTGTATCAATAACTTGACACACTTCCTTACCAGTCCACAAGGAGCATTGAGTAGGAACTAATGCAGTTTATTTCAGCAGTCATCAATTCAAACTTCTCTAAGGGTATAGGCCTAACACTCAAAGATTAAATATCAGAAAAAACATAATATGGGATTCATACATTCATGTATAACACACATGCACTTACTCATATCCACTGACGGCTGCATTTGGCCTCCCAGTAAACAGGGAGGCGTTGGCAGCACGCCAGGTGATCAGGGACCTTGTGTCCTCATCCGCCCCTAAGAAGATCAAAATATGTGTTTAACTCAGATTAAAATACACACATGTTGAAATGTGATGCCTGACTACAATTATGTGCTGCTGCTGATTATCATTATTCTTTATTGCATTCCCAGTATTGACTCTGCTTCACTGACACAATGAACATCTTGATGGTCTCTATCGGACGACGGTTTAGTTAGTGAAAAATAAACACGTAGTGCAGAGTGTAGCGTTGTAGCTTCACATCTACATTGATAAGGTAACTTATCGATGCCCATAAACGTGTCACTGATAGTTTAGCGTAACATTACGTTAGCTAACGTTAGCTTGCTTGCATTAGCGTTCACAATTCGACCAACAACGCGTGAAAAACCCAACAAATATTCTTATGGCTCGTGATCGATAACTGTACAAAGGATCATTAAAAAACAACACTTCAATCAGCTACAAGGTGTCAATGTATGACTGGATGTAGTTAAACGTTAACATCTACGTTACCACTGTTGGAAGGCTTGTTAGCATTGTTAGCATTCACGCTATCGTTCATAGTTCGTTAACTGTACAAACTCCTAACATTAATCCAATAAACATACTGATGACTTGTGCTCGACAACAATTAGTGCAAAAAAAAGCAATTGAGTAGATGTGAAATGTTATAATTCACATTTATAAAGTGCGGTGTTCAGCACCGCAACAGCTCCTGCATCATCTGCCACCATTTTCACATGTTTGAATAGTGGTCGTGGCTCCGCCCCCTTCCGCTACGTAGCCAAGATGGCGACAATTGAGTGTGGAAAGTGTCCAGCGTTCCACACTCAACGATCTGACCGTTTTGAGTACAACATCCGGGTACTTTGAGTGCACTGCATTTTGCCGTACTTCCCAATTGGAACGCACTATGCACTCAAAGTAGTAAGTGTAAGTACAGAAGTACGCGGATTGGAACACACCGTCTGTCTGTTGTGGAACAGGGCCGCGGTCCTAGCTCAGAGTCAGTTTTCATGGATAGTGCACTGATTCTGTCTCCGCTTCGCGGTGCCAGAATCCAACCCCCGTATTCCCTAACCCTCCTAACCTCAGTGGGGGAGGGTCAAACGAATATTCACAACTACAAGACTCAAACAGGACTAATTCCCTGAGGAATTCGGACCATTATATTTGTAACTCAAACCAGAGTACAATATAAATTAATTCAGCTCAACACACAGTCCTTATATTCGAAACTCAATACCGAGTACGAAAACAGTCCTGATAAACACAAGTAACTCCAAGCAGGGTACTAAATAATCCTAATTTGTGCACGTAGCTCCATTCAGAGTACAACAAAATAAATGCAACTCTAAACAAGAGTGCAAAGTGGGCGTGGCTCAAAAATGAGCATATAAATGGGTCACAGCACATGACCGAGTCAGCCTGCCTTTGCCTGATGAAGGAAAAACAGTTCTGAAACGTTACAACAGAGGCAAGCATCGAGCCGATCTTAGGCCGGCCCAATCAGCTGATGCATCATCTGACGGATCAGCTGATTCCCCTCTATGCATTCATTGGCAAATTACATACAGGGCGCCTTATTTAAGGTGCTTCAATCTGGCTACCTTTGCTGCTTCCTCTACAAGCCGCTCGCACACATGAGAACAACCAGAATTTCCAAGTACACGCTGCAACTTACCCTGCTACTCATCATGTCGATGTCCGTCCATGATGAGGAACCATGGCTTGACGACGGGGCTATGGAGCCACCACAACAGCAATCGGAGGCAGAGGAAGCCATCGTCGAAGAGAGCCCGGTCCCTATTTGCGGAGCTCGCGTCTGATAAATCGAAATTCAAATCCTGCTCCCAGCATTTCTGAATGGCCAGTGTCCAGGCTCCTGGAAGTTCTGTTCGAAAATCGCATCACGGCGCCAGTCGGTTCTTCTCTTGAAGAGCTGTTCGAAATGTTTTTGGAAAGTGTCCATAGCGAAAATCCACCAGCGGATCTTCCCAAATCCTGCGCTCCCAAGAAGACCGCTGAGAAAAGGAAACACAGTTCCCAATACTCCACTGCAGTCCCAGCTATGGCCGCTGAGCCGCCTTCCAAACGAGCCCGAGTTCCAGCGGTCCGAGCAGATTGATGATGTCATTCAACCGAGCCTCGATGACATCCCAGTCCCGCGGAGATCTCTAAGAAGTGCAGTTCAAATCACCACAGGGGTCCCATTCTTTCCTCCTGCTGCTGCAATCTCTCCCAATCTGAGAGGCCAAATCCTTGCAGGTAATGACATAAATCTGATCAAAATCTTGCTGTGCTCAGAGTTGAGTGATAGGCGCATTGTAGATTGTGGAGATGTGTCTGTGATGCTAAAGGATAGTGACCCCCGGCTCGCAAAAACTTTAACTCTGGCTGAATTCATTGTGGCTTTTGGTGTATTCAGAGATATCATATGCGAAGTGTATCCATTAGGTAGAGCAGAGCTGGACACTTATCTAGCCATTATTTCTGATCTGGCCATGAGCTATGGAAGAACACTGTTCTACGAATACCACAAGTCATTCTCCGCAAAAGCCGGCATGTTCATCCAGAGGTTTAACCAAAGACTGGACTGGTCCGTAGTCGACTTGGCCCTCATAAGCAGACATTTCACGGGGCATCAAGTAATTTCTTGCGCAATCTGTGGCTCCTTCTCCCATTCCCCCAATCTGTGTCCCAAGTCTGTGATTGTAAACCAACCACCAAAGCCTTTCCCAAGCACCAAAAAAGAAGAGATCAAGCTATTGTGGGGACGGGCATCCAAAATCTGTGTGCCCGAGGCGAACCTGCCTGGTGAGAAAAGAAAAGAGGAAATAAAGCCATCAACCCCAGTCAACGTCCCTGAGCTGGGGAAGGCTTTAAAAAAGCATCCAAACCGCTGTTTCGTCAATTATTGATTACAGGGTTGATCCAAGGGTTCTTAGCTGGCTTGACTTGGTTTCCAAAAGTGTCTTTTCTTTGCAATAATCTACAGTCTGCACTGAAAGAGCCTGAGACAGTCGATGCACTACTGGAAAAGGAGGTCAAGAAGGGCTTCGTGATCGGTCCATACGATAAATCTCCCTTTCCACCCACGCGCATTAACCCTATAGGTATAGCAACCCGTAAATATTCCGGGAAAAAACGCCTAATCATTGATTTATCTGCTCCTCACAATGACGAAGGCCAAAGCATTAATAGCCTCTTGGCATCGTTCTCCCTGTTTTATGCTTCCATTGATGATGCTATCAAGCTTATTAAGAAAGCAGGCAGGGGTGCGTGGCTAGCCAAGGCAGACATCACAGATGCTTTTAAAGTGATGCCATTACATCCCTCTCTGTGGCATTTATTCGGCATTAAATGGAGAAATAAAATGTACTTCTCAGTAAGACTCACCTTTGGTTGTCGCAGCAGCCCAAAAATATTCGACACCTTGTCAGAGGCGCTTTGCTGGATTCTCCTTAACAACTGTAAACTGCCTTATGTGCTCCATCTGTTAGATGATTTTCTGCTGGTGGACTGTCCCAATTTAAAGCCAGATCGATGCATCTCTGCTCTCAGGCATACGTTTAAAAAACTGGGTATTCCCCTATCTGAGGAGAAAACGTTAGGCCCGCTTAAAGCTTTAGAATTTCTAGGCATCACCTTAGATAGCAACCTGATGCAAGCCTCCCTGCCTCCTGAAAAATGTAATCGCATCAGAGAGGTCATGAGGGAAGTGCAGCAGGCAGCAGCGATTTCAAAAAGAGAGCTGCTTTCATTTCTTGGGCATCTCAATTTTGCAATGCGTGTTATTCCCCAGGGACGCTCCTTTATATCCAGGCTTCTTGACCTCTCATAAACCGTAAAGAATCTTCATGACATGGTGAGCTTAGATGCAGGCTGCAGATCCGAGCTCCGGTTCTAGTCTCTTCTGTGCGAAGAATGGAATGGCATCTCATTCTTTTATAATGAGATCCTAGAAACTTCATTAGCTATTAAGCTATATACAGACACAGCGCCCTCTGTTGGTTTCTTTTTTTTTTTCAATAATCAGTGGTTCGCTGATGCATGGCCAAAAGAACTGTCATCCTTGCCAGCTAATGTTTCCTCTACTGCTCTAATGGAAATGTACCCAATTGTGATAGTGTGTCTTCTGTGGGGTAAAAAACTGGTCAAGGAAACAAATCATGTTCTTTTGTGACAATGAGGCAACTGTCAATATCATTAACAAAGGACGCTCCTCAGTTCCTTTAATTAATAGATTTGTTAGGCGCCTTACGTGGTCATCTGTGATGGGGAACTTCATTATTCGGGCAGCTCACATTCCAGGTTTGGACAATAAAATTGCTGATTCTTTGTCTCGGTTTGAATTTCAGAAATTCCGCCAACTGTGCCCAGAGGCAGCGCCATCCAGCTTGAACTGCCCCCATTCAGTCAAACCGTGCTAGATTAGACACGAATCTGCAAATTGATATGCTCTCCGCTGCTCGCTATATGCGATCCGGATTAGCTAGATCTACATTAAAAACGTATGACTCTGCATATTCTTACTTTCTCTCCTTTTGTGCCACCTTCTCTGTAGCTGCATTGCCTGTCAATATTTCTATCATGTGCCTTTATAGTCCACTGTTTTGAATCACAAAAAATGCAGCCATCCTCCATTAAGGGTCTTGTAGCAGGTATCCAATTCCACCTGCGATGTTTGGATCCATCCACCAACAGCCTGCTCGAAAACCCATCTATACGTCTCCTGCTAAATGGCCTTAAAAAAGAGAAACCGCAAGGCAAAGATATTCGTCTCCCTTTCATTCTTTCACTCATTAGAAATGGATCACACATTTAAGAAACGGGCGCTTTGGTGCTTACACAGACTTGTTATTAGAAACTGTTCTCCTCACAGCTTTTTTTCGGGTTTCTTAAAGGTGGCGAGTTCACTACACGCACTGAATCTTTGATCCTTCACACGACCTCACTATAGCTGACGTAACCATTAACACTCACTAATTCACCATATTTTTTAAAACACTCAAAGACTGATAGAGATAGGAAGGAACATCTGTTTTAATCTCTGAGTCTAATTCCGTTTTTTGTCCCCTGATCCCATGATCCTATCTATTTGAGATGCCGACTTCAAGCCAGCCAACGAGAGCCACTCTTTGTCACAGAGGAGGGCAAGCCAATGTCCCGAGCTTGGTTTGCCTCACACATTCGCCTCCTCTGCCAATCATGCGTACTGCCACCAGAACGCACCAATGCGCATTCTCTCCGCATAGGAGCAGCGACAACGGCAGCATTGACAGCTCCTGTCTCTACACTCAAGGCTTTGGGCTGATGGTCATCAACCGCTTATGAACGTTATCTCCGGCCGGAGGCTCAAGAAATCCTCGATGCTCAAAAAGCTATGAGTGCTCTGTAATTGCTGGCTATATAATATATATATATATATATATATATATATATATACAGACGTAGGCAAAGTTGTTGGTAACGTTCCGTTAAAGAGAGAAAAACCCACAATGGTCACTGAAATAAGATAAGATAAGATAAGATGAACCTTTATTAATCCCCGGAGGGAAATTCAGGTGTCAAAGCAGCAACATCAGCAAACAGAGTGAAACACAGGAGAGGTAAAGGTATACAAAAATTCTAAAGACAATAATAGAGATATAAAAGATACAGAGTGAATGGGTGAACATAGTGTGTACAGTCCGTCAATAAATAAATGTAGTATGTACAATAAATAAATAAATGTAATATAATATATACATATGTGCAGTCAGCAATAAAGTGGTATATAGGATATATAGTGTAAAGTGAGTGTAAAGTGCGCCAGATAGTGCATGTTTAAATTTCTTAAAAGTCCTAATAGTTGTCATATGGGGGTCAGCCTTGGTTGTGGAGCCTGATGGCTACCAGCATGAAGGACTGACCCAGGCGCTTTGTGTTGTGCCGAGGAGGGATGAGTCTGTGGCTGAAGGTGCTCCTCATCTTGACTAGCTCATCATGGAGGGGGTGGAAGGGGTTTTCCAGGATAGCGTCCAGCTTCCTCCTCATCCTGCCCTCTGCCACCACCTCCAGACCGTCCAGCTCAGATCCAACCACAGAGCCAGCCTTCCTCACCAGCCTGTTCAGTCTGTTGGCATCCCTTGTGTTCATGTTACCCCCCCAACATACCACAGCAAAAAAGAGAACACTGGCTACTACAGACTGGTAAAACATCTGCAGCAGCCTATTGCATACATTAAAAGACCTGAGCCTCCTCATTACTCATTCCTCTTTTAAATAACTTGAAACTGACAAAAGTAATAATAAATAAAAATTCACTGAAAATTAACTAATGAAAATCAGATATTGTTTTTGAATTATGGTTCAGCAGAATCATTTAAAAAAACAAACTAATGAAACTGGCCTAGACAAAAATGATGGTAACATTAACTTAATATTTTGTTGCACAACCTTTTGAGGCAATCACTGCAATCAAGTGATTTCTGTAACTCTCAATGAGACTACTGCATCTGTCGACAGGTATGTTGGCCCACTCCTCGTGAGCAAACTGCTCCAGCTGTCTCAGGTTTGAAGGGTGCCTTCTCAAGACAGCATGTTTCAGCTCCTTCCACAGATGTTCAATAGGATTTAGATCCGGGCTCATAGAAGGCCACTTCAGAATAGTCCAATGTTTTGTTCTTAGCCATTCTTGGGTGTTTTTAGATGTGTTTTGGGTCATTATCCTGTTTGAGGACCCATGACCTGCAACTGAGACCAAGCTTTCTGACACTGGGCAGCACATTTCGCTCCAGAATGCCTTGATAGTCTTGAGATTTCATTGCACCCTGCACAGATTCAAGACACCCTGTGCCAGATGCAACAAAGCAGCCCCATAACATAACCGAGCCTCCTCCATGTTTCACATTAGGTACAGTGTTCTTTTCTTTGGATGCTTCATCTCTTCGTCTGTGAACATAGAGCTGATGTGACTTGCCAAAAAGCTCCAGTTTTGTCTCATCTGTCCAAAGAACATTCTCCCAGAAGCTTTGTGGCTTGTCAATATGCATTTTGGAAAATTCCAGTCTCGCTTTTTTATGATTTGGTGTCCTCCTCGGTTGTCTTCCATTAAGTCCACTTTGGCTCAAACAGTGACGGATGGTGCGATCTGACACTGATGTACCTTGACCTTGGAGTTCACCTCTAATCTCTTTGGAAGTTGTTCTGGGCTCTTTGGTTACCATTCGTATTATCCGTCTCTTCAATATGTCATCAATTTTCCCCTTGCGGCCACGTCCAGGGAGGTAGGCTACAGTCCCATGGACCTTAAACTTCTGAATAATATGTGCAGCTGTAGTCACAGGAACATCAAGCTGCTTGGAGATGGTCTTATAGCCTTTACCTTTAACATGAAGGTCTATAATTTTCTTTCTGATCTCCTGAGACAACTCTCTCCTTAGCTTTCTGTGGTCCATGTTCAGTGTGGTACACACCATGATGCCAAACAGCACAGTGACTACTTTTCACCCTTTAAATAGGCAGACTGACTGATTACAAGTTTGAAGACACATGTGATGCTAATTACAGGACACACCTTAGTTTAATATGTCCCTATGGTCACATTATTTTACATCTTTTCTAGGGGTACCATCATTTTTGTCCTGGCCAGTTTCATTAGTTTGTTTTTTAAAATGATTCTGTTGAACCACAATTCAAAAACAATATCTGATTTTCATTAGTTCATTTTCAGTAAATTTTTATTTATTATTACTTTTGTCAGTTTCAAGTTATTTCAGTGACCATTGTGGGTTTTTCTCTCTTTAACGGAACGTTACCAACAACTTTGCCTACGTCTGTATATATATATATATATTAAATGTTACGGCATATCTGAATGACTTTCTTATTTAAACTTTCTAAGCATATACCTCACCCTGCAACCGTGAAGAATCAAAAGGTTTCACTGTATATCGTTTTAGTCTAATTAGCTTTCCATTAAGTCGTACTGCTGGCCCCTCCTGCTGGTTCTTCCATGTAGATGCATGGAGGTCCGGGGAGGTTTGCCTGGGATGGTCATTTTGGGTTCATCCCTGCCTTTAGCTTTCCATGTATGCACATGGAAGGGCAAGGAGATTTGCCCTCCTTGCCTTGTGCTTTCCACGTATGCACATGGAAGGCCAGGGAGGATTGCCTGGTATGGTTGTTTTGGGGGTCTTTGCTGCTGCTCTCCCTGCCTTTGGCTTTCCATGTCTGCACATGGAAGGACAAGGAGGCGTGCTGTCCTTGCCTTATGCTACCACGTAGGCACGTGGATCCACGTATGAGCGTGGATGGGCAGGGAGGTCCCAGAGCCGAGCCATACCGCTAAATATACTGTATATATTACTGCAATGGAAATAAAGTTTCTTTGACTAAAGTGATCCTGACTGAAATTGAGCGTAGTGTTAGTTCAGGCAGGCCATGAAGTCAAGCGCTGCTCATGTGACAGCTGTCAGCTGATGGCAGCCGATCTTAGGCCGGCCCAATCAGCTGATGCATCAGCGGACGGATCAGCTGATTCCTCTCTATGCATTCATTGGCAAATTTCATACAGGGCGCCTTATTTAAGCTGCTTCAACCTGGCTACCTTTGCTGCTTCCTCTACAAGCCGCTCACAACCCACCTCCACCCCACCACCTCCTTTTAATACTGTATCTGACTTAATCAATGTCATTCTTGTCATGTTCTGGCTGTGCCAGTCTTTATTAGTTATGTTTATGTGATTTTGGTTTGTGTTTGGTTTCTTTTATATTCTCATTCCAGTTTCCTGTTTTATTTTGTAGTTCACTCCTCCTGTGTCTTGTCTGGTTTTACTTCCCTCCTTTGTTTGTTTTCCCGCCTTTTGTTGATTGTCTGCCCCACCCTGATTTGTTTCACCTGTGTGTAATCATGTCTTGTATTTAAGCCTGTGTGTTTCCCCTCTGTCCTTGTCGGTTCGTTTGTCTCTCCAGCCCCGTCTTCCTTGTCCTACATGTTACCTGTTACCTCCTGCTCTGATCCTCGTGTTTCCCTGGTTAGTGATTTTTGGTTTTGGTCCTCTGTTTGGTTTTTGTTGTTTGTTTCTATTTTGTTCTTTTGTACTTTGTTCCCCTCCCTGCCTTTTGTTGTTTTGCCTTTGGTAGTTTTGGATTTCTCAGCTTTGTATTATTAAAGCTCGCTTTTATTTCAACTATTTTCCTGCCTGTTACTCTGCATTTGGGTTCCATGTTAAATTCACCCCACACCGTGACAATTCTGTTGTTATTGATGCCGGCTCTGTTCTACACCCAGGGGGGTCTTTGCTGCTGCTCTCCCTGCCTTTGGCTTTCCATGTATGCACATGGAAGGACAAGGAGGTGTGCTCTCCTTGCCTTATGCTACGAAGTAGGCACGTGGATCCAAGTATGCGCGTGGATGGGCAGGGAGGTCCCAGAGCAGAGCCATACCGCCAAATATACTGTATATATTACTGCAAATGGAAATAAAGTTTTCTTTGACTAAAGTGGTCCTGACTGAACTTCATATTTTAGGATAATAGAGTCCAATTTTTGGATCTCCGATCCCAACTGGGACGGAATTGTTATTTGTGTATTGTGTGGTTGTGCTTGTAACCTGGGGTGGCTACAATTGATAAGGGATACTCCATTACTGAGCGGGGCCGTGTTGTGGGGAGTGGCTGCTTCGGTCCTAGCTCAGAGTCAGTTTTCATGGACTGTGCATTGATTCTTTGCGGCGCCAGAATCCAAACCCCTGAATTCCCTAACCCTAACCCTACTTGGTCTGTGTGGGGACTTGAACCGGTGGACGGACCAAACACTGTTAACTTCTTCTGCTTTGGCCAGAGTTGATGACGTTACTCGCTCCCGTCACCGCTCTCTCTCTTGCTTCACCACTCACCTCCCACGTGTACACACACACTCACACTCTAAACACTCTGTTGTAATGAATGATCCACACTACAAACTGGATAATACAGGAGAGGCTAAAATGCCCCCCCCCCCCCCCCCCCCTCTCACACACACACACACACACACACTCTCTCAGATTAAGCACACCATGTGTTTTAGGGATTAAGTTGTGCATCTCGGGGCAAACCATACCATCTGTGCAGGAGCTGACCAAAAAAAGAACACATGCACGCACACACATCCATATATCTGCACTCATAATCACTTGATCGTAGATCACCATAATTGACTTTACAGAGAAGGCAATATAACAATAGCATGCATGGTTTGGTCATGATTGCATGCTAAATGCTCAACATCTACATTACTGTACAAGTGCACATGTTGTGAAAAGTGCTAATACACACATATTAACACAAAGCAGCAGGGACTATGTAGCATGGCTGTGTGTGCCTGCTAATACACACATACTCACACACAGCAGCAGGGACTATGTAGCATGGCTGTGTGTGCGGTGTGATCTAAAGGCTGCTTCTAATTCATTGTGCTGATGAAGGAGGTGCATTTGATTTACTAATGCCTTTCTAAGATATATGTTAACTCTGCCAGCACTGAGAATCAGCTGCACCGTAGCATGCATTGATATATACTGTAAATGACGGATGACTTGTTGCTGTGCTTGACTGTGTGTGTCTGTATATTAATTTGGCTGTGTTTTAATAAGGAGCCAGTATATTATTCTTTAACAACTACTGTATATATTAGCACATTTCCCACTGAGTTTGTACCTTATAATTAAGAGGAAGGATTCCTCTCTAAACATGAAACAGACTGACAGCTAGACAATATACTAAGAAAACACAGACTTTTTAAATCCTACCTCTGATCTCCCCACATATTCATTCACTGTGTGAGTGTTGATGTGTCCTCCATCACCCTCTCCCAAATGTACAACGCAGTGTCTTATTCTGTTCTTCAAGCCAGCATTCTGTGTCTCTGTTGATTTCGTTTGAAGGACAGTTTTACAGGAACTTTTTTTTTTTCAAAGTGAGGACCTTTACCTACATTTTGACCGTGAGAACATCATTCATGTCTTAGTTCCTGCCACCCCAAACATTTCTGCTGAAATATTGAAACATGCTGTGTAGCCTACAGCTTTTATTCAGACTGCCTGCAAGCCAGCACCTGTTGGCTATATCAGGCGTCAGCAACCTTTACTATCAAAAGAGCCGTTTTAGGCAAAATAAAAGGAAGAAAAAGAAAATCTGTCTGGAGCCGCAAAACATGTGATCATTGTGATGAAGGAAACACAGTTTATAGTCTAAGTATATAGTCCATCCATCCATCCATCTGCAACCGCTTATCCCGTTAGGGGTCGCGGGGGGGCTGGAGCCGATCCCAGCCGACATTGGGCGAAGGCAGGGTACACCCTGGACAGGTCGCCAGTCCATCGCAGGGCTGACACATAGAGACAGACAACCATTCACGCTCACATTCACACCTACGGGCAATTTTAGAGTCCACAATTAAGTATATAGTATATAAGTCTAATGCAGTGAGGGCCAAAGAGACAATGTACTACAGAGTATTAGGGCCACAATGAGGGAAAAAACATCTGAGATTTACAGAATAAAGTCATAACTTTACGAGAAAAAAAGAAAATAACACGTAAAATGACTACTTTACAATATTATGACTTTATTCTCATAATATTACGACTTTATTTTCTTATAAACTTCTGACTTTATTCTCGTAATATTATGACTTTATTCTCTAAATCTCAGATTTCTTTTTTCCTCAATGTGGTCCTAATCCTCTGTCGTACCATCGTACCATAGACCTACAACAATGATAAATCAAAATTAAAATGTAAACAAAAAAACAGTTATTCATTTCCATTTAAAAAAATCCACAGAGAGCCACTGGAGAGGAGCTAAAGAGCCGCATGTGGCTCCGGAGCCGCAGGTTGCTGACCCCTGCCCCAGTCCCTCCATGTTGACTACATACATTATAAATGTACATTTTTGAAAGTAAAAACCTCACTTTAATGTTTAAATATAAGAAATGGAACTATATATTAAAGGGACTATTTGTAACTTTAAGAAATGCTTTTTAACAGCGACACCTGTGGCCGTGAAATCAACGAAAGTCAGCGTCGGGCTCGTGCTTGTGCTCACTCTACATGGACATGAAGGAGCATCGCTCAAAACAGTGAGGAGACACATGTCAGCTAAAAGCACAATATCACTCTATATTTCAGCTGCTTGGCAGTAATGTTAGCTGACCAGACGAAGGTCTCTCCATGAATCAATGCTGATACTGTTTTTGCTTCGCCTGCCTCAGCGCAGGCTTCAGCAGCGGGGCTCCCCAGCGGGGCTCCCCAGCGAGAAACTCGTCCCTCTCCGCCCACAGCCGGAGAGAGCAGGAAGACACCGGCAACCGGTCGGTAACGAGACGGTAACGTTTCTCTCTGCGGAGCCCCGTTACTTCCCAAGACACGGGAAACCTCTGTTGGTCTGGAGGAGCTGCAGCATTTATTTCTGAACAAACGTCCACTGTACATTCACTAGATATTCTCAGAGCTAAACTAACTCTTCTGCAGTGTGTAGTGAGCGCGCGTTCACGTCTAGAGGTGGAGTGAGTACGCGAGAACGTGCGCGCTGTCTGAGTGAAGGCGAGCAGGCAGAGGAGACGAGACAGCGGCCACACGCGAGCGGCATATGCGAGCGCGCATGTGTGCCGACCTGCTACATTTATACGCTTAGAAAGTTACAAACAGTCCCTTTAAGACAATAACTTCAGCAAAAATAATAAGGCTAGTAAAACGGTAAGACTGTGCTCCAAATTTAATGTTTATTTAATTTATTTATGTAATTAATTAATTAATTTATCCCCTCATTTTCTTTATATGTATCAGTTTAATTATTGTATTGTTAACAGATTTAAAATAAAGATTATTTTAAAAACCACAACAACACAAAGTAAGCTTAACTGGGCTAAAAATTAGTCGGTAGATGACTAAAATAATGAATGTTTTAATATAAGAAATGGAACTATATATGAAGACAATAAAAAAATAAAAAGGATAGTAAAACGGTAAGACTGTGCTCCCAATTTAATATTTTTTACTTACAATTTTCTTATTTAATTAATTAATTAATTTATTAATTTATTTATAATGACCCCTGTCATGTTTTACTTTATTGCATTTCATTTTATATTTGTTTGTTTTTATTTATTTATTTATTTTTATCCCCTCATTTTCTTTATATGTATCTACATATGTATCGGTTTAATTATTGTATTGTTAACAGATTTAAAATAAAGATTATTTTGAAAACAACAATATACCAAGATAAAATAATTTGAGTCATGAAACAGCAATCCAAATATTTTGTTTTTATAGGCTACACAAAAAAAGGAAGAAAAGGACAAAGAAATAAGAGGATCCTTATCATGTTAGATAGTGGTAGGTAACACCTAGGTTTACGGTTGTTAACGCGTTGTTAACGTGTTAACGTTTTGTTAACGTTTTGTTAAAGTGTTTTTGAACTGCTGGGCCTTCCATATACTAAGATGAGGTGAGAGCCGTGTTATTCCATTACGCACGTTCTCTGAGCTCTCCACTGTTGGCACACAGCAGCACGGCCTCGTTTTCCTCAACAGACCCGACCCACTTGAGTGAATGAATGAAAGACTTTATTTCGAACATAAAATAAATAAAAACAGATACAAAATAATAACAAACAAAACAAGTAATAGTGTCTGAAAAGGAGTAGGTAGAAGTAAGACTTATATTTCCCTACCCCTTTCTCACTTCTCTAATAACTCATATATCATATAATGATAATATAATATAATATATAAACTATCCCAGATTTATTTACATCCCAAATGAAATATATGAACAGCATCCCAAGTTTATTTACAACCCACAAATACATCCAGAGTTTAAAAGTATATAACCAACCTTTAACATAACCCTTATCACAACCCTTATCACAACTCTTCCTCAACCATATACCTCCCAAAAATATATTTTTTGTATAGCTTTTTAAATTGATTTAAATTTGTGCTTCCCTTCAACCCATCACCCAACCCATTCCACAAATCCACCCCACAGACTGAAATACACATACTCTTCTTTTTTGTACGAACACAATGCTTTTTAAAATTAATTTTTCCTCTTAAATTATAACCCCCCTCCCTGTCTCAAAACATTTTTTGAATATTGCCCGGAAGTGAATTATGTCTTGCTTTGAACATAATTATTGTGGTTTTAAATTTCACCAAATCCATGAATTTCAATGCATGTGACTTTAAAAACAGTGTGTTGGTGTGTTCCCTATATCCCACATTATTTACTATCCTGATTGCTCTCTTTTGTAGTATGCATAATGGTTGTAAGTTGCTTTTATAAGTGTTACCCCAAACTTCCACACAGTAATTCAGATAAGGTGATACAAGTGAAGAATACAGAATTTGCAGTGATTTATGCTCCAGTATGTGTCCTGTTTTCCCTAAGACTGCTACGCTCTTTGCCAGCTTTGTTCTTACATCATTTATCTGAGGTTTCCAGCAGATTTTGTGGACCAGTATTACACCCAGAAATGTATTTACATATACTCTTTCAATATTCACATCATCTATTATCATTTGTACTTGTGTGTCTATTTTTTGGTTTCCAAATAACATAAATTTAGTTTTGTCCAAATTTAATGACAATTTATTTCTGTCAAACCACCGTTGGAATTTTCTGATTTCTGTTGTATCCACCTCCAAAAGCTGCTACAGATTTTCCCCAGAACAAAAATATTCATGTCATCCGCAAATAAAACTAAATTCAGTGTCCTTGATACCCTACCTATGTCATTTATATACAAAATAAACAGTTTTGGACCCAATACTGACCCCTGTGGGACCCCACAAGTAATACCTGAGCATGTTGATTTGTAATCACCTGTTTGCACATACTGCTGCCTGTTTCCTATATAACTTCTCAACCAGTTCAGCACTACGCCTCTTATACCATACCTTTCCATTTTATTGAATAATATATCATGATCAATGATGTCAAATGCTTTTTTAAAATCTATAAATACTCCTACCGCATACTTCTTGTGATCAATACAACTGGTTATTTCTTCTGTTAGCTGCATTAATGCCATTGCTGTTGATCTGTTTGCTCTGAACCCGTATTGACTGTCTGTCAGTAAATGGTGCTTTTCAATGAAGTTATCTAATCTTCCAATGAACAGTTTCTCATATATTTTAGAGAACTGGCAAAGTAAAGATACAGGCCTGTAATTAGTGAAATGATGTTTGTCCCCAGCTTTATATAGTGGAATAACTTTATCAGTTTTCATTTTATGTGGAAATGTGCCAGTTGTGAATGATAAGTTACAAATGTAGGTTAGTGGGTTTGCAATACTGTCAATGACTTTCTTGACTAGCGTCATATCGATTCCACTCCAGTCAGTATATGTTTTATTCTTGCACTTGTTAACTATGTCTATGATTTCTTTTCTGTCTACAGCTTTGAGATAAATTGAGTTTGAATTTCTTGCAGTGTAGCTTTCAACAACCTCCCCATCCTTTAGAGGCGTGTCATTGATCTTTCCTGCCAACTTTGGTCCCACATTTACAAAAAAATCCTTAAACCCATTAACCACATCATTCATATCATTTAAAGACCTATCGTTATCAATCAAATATTCAGGGTAACTTGAGCTAGTCGAACGGTTTCTAATAATACTGTTTAATATATTCCATATGCCTTTGATATTGTTTTTGTTATTTTCTAATAATTTGGTATAATATTCCTTGTTGCATATCCTCATAATATTAGTTAATTTATTTTTGTATTTCTTATATTTATGTTCTGCCTCTTTAGTTTTACATTTTATGAATTGTCTATATAGAGTATTCTTTTTTTTTACAGGCATTTTGCAGTCCCTTTGTGATCCATGGTCTGTTTGTATTATTTTGCCTAGTGTTATCTTGTTTTATTGGACAGTTTTTGTCATATAATGACTTAAATATATTTAGAAATGTTTCATATGCTGTGTCAACATCATTTTCTTCATAGAGGGTTTTCCGGTTTTGTGATAGCAATTCAGTTCTGAATGCATTTATGGATTCTTCTGTTCTCAATCTCCTATATTTGAAATGTATGGTCCTCCTTCTCTTTTCCACAATCACAGTCATGGATCACAAAAACTGGCAAATGGTCACTGATGTCATTTGTAAATGTATTGTCGATTAGATTGGCATAGTGTGCTGTTATCCTGCTTGGTATGGTGATCAGTGGATATAAACTCATACTATACATTGTGTTAATAAATTCGTCTGTCATTTTGTGTTTGTTAGGATTTAGCAGGTCTATATTGAAGTCCCCACAAATGAATGTAACCTTCTGATTAGTTTTTGCAAATATTCTCTCCATACTGTCTTTAAAAGTTTCAATGCAGGCTCCTGGTGCTCTGTATACACAACTGACAATTTCATTTCTTTGGTTTTCCATGCAGATCTCTACAGTGATGCATTCCATCACATCATCAAGAGTGGTTGACATGTTTTCTAAAATCTTATATTTCAGACTATTTTTCACATACAGGGCCACACCCCCTACTTTTTTGCTCTTCCTGTTCATGTAAATTAATTAATATCCTTTCAACTCGAAATCTGCTTCCTTTTCAGAATTGAGCCAGGTTTCAGATATTGCAATGACATTGAATGGTTTTGTGAATTGACCTAAGTATTCTCTGATGGTTCGGTAATTAGCATATAAGCATCTACTGTTGAAGTGAATAATTGACATTCCTTGAGCTGACTCCACATTGCTGTTATACTGTTCATCGGTGTAGTAGCAACATGTGTTGTTTAGATGGTTAAAAAATGTTTTGTCAGGTTCAATATCTTCCAGTTCCAGTTCATGCATATTGTGTTCAGATAATAATAATAATAATAATAAATTAAACTTATTTAGCGCTTTTAAGGATCTCAAAGACGCTTAAAGATAGTGTTCAGTGAATGTTATGTAATTCCACAAGAACCCATTTTCCACAGACAGTTATGATTACCTTGTTGTGTTGTTCTGGTGTCACTGGTATTTGTCCAATTCTTCAATTTCTCTTATAACTAGCACTCTGGCCTCCTCTGGTGACCCGTTCAGTTTGATGATCACTTTACAGTTTGCAGTCCACGTTGATTGAATTTCCCTCTGCTTTCTTAGAAAGCGTGCCTTTCTGGCAATGTCTGCATTTTTCTTTGTAAGATGTTCATTCACATAAACGTCGGACCCCTTCAGCTTCCTTCCTTGTCTAAGCAGCGTATTTTTATGCTTTCTGTTAGTAAACCGGATTATTATTATTATTGTTAGCTAACAGCTAACAGCTAACGACAACAACAACAACTGCTTTCAACACAGATAACTGGATAAATACTCACAGAAGACTTTCATTGTTGGATTTATTACTTTTAAGAAGTCTCTGAAAAAAATATATATATATAAACTGGAAAAACAAAGTTCGGAAACTTGTGTTTGGTGTATTATTTCTCTGTTGTTACAATGCTAATGGTCATTATATTTTACATCGTTGGAAAGCCTGTTTATTTACCTTCGCAATGATGCCCAACTTGTAAGGATCATGCATTTGTGGGATGAGCAGCACAGCTGATTATGTGGGGAGCGCCCAAGAAAAATTTGCCAAAATGCTCCGTCAATGGTAAACAGTGTATTCTCCTGTTGGTATTGACTCTTGTTTTGAGTTGTTTGGTGGATTGGATGATTGAACTCTCTATCAGTAACAAGGAACAAACAAGACATATTGGCTATTTTACACTTTATTCATTTAATACACCGTCAGGAGCCTCAGTAGCGGTGGAAGATCCATACGCAGCCACACCAGCCTGGCACCTCCTCCTCATGCTGGTCACCAACCTGGTCACACGTTGCTGTGGGATGGCGTTCCATTCCTCAACCAGGATTCGTTGCAGGTCAGCCAGCATGGTTGTGTTGGTCACTCTAACACGTACAGCACGCCCAAGCTGATCCCACAAGTGTTGAATCGGGTTGAGGTCTGGACCCTTGGCAGGCCATTCCATTCTCTCTACTCCCACATTGTGGAGGTAGTCTGTGATAACCCTGGCTCTGTGGGGGCGAGCGTTGTCATCTTGGAGGATGAAGTTAGGTCCCAGATTGTGGAGATATGGGATCGCCACTGGCTGCAGAATCTCATCCTGATATCTCACTGCATTGAGATGGCCTTCTATGATGACAAGCCTTGTTTTGCCAGTGAGGGAGATGCCCCCCCCCCCACACCATGACACTGCCCCCACCAAAAGCTGTTACTCCATCGGTTCAACAATCAGCATAGCGTTCTCCGCGTCGTCTCCATATTTTGACCCTGCCATCCAACTTTGGCAGACAGAACCTGGACCCATCACTGAACATGACATTCCCCCACATGTTCAGGTTCCATTGTCTGTGTTGTCGACACCAGCGCAAATGGGCCTGATGGTGAAGGGCAGTCATTGCAGGCTTCCTGGTAGCCTTATGAGAATACACTGTTTACCATTGACAGAGCATTTTGGCAAATTTTTCTTGGACGTTACCCACATAATCAGCTGTGCTGCTCATCCCACAAATGCATGATCCTTACAAGTTGGACATAATTGTGAAGGTAAATAAACAGGCTTTCCAACGATGTAAAATACAATGCCTATTAGCATTGTAACAACAGAGAAACAATCCACCAAACACAAGTTTCCAAACTTTGTTTTTCCAGTTTATATATATTTATTACATGGCTGTGTTGAATACTTGATTCTGATTGGTCAATCATGGTGTTCTGCGGTCTGTAATTACTCCATGCTATATAAAACAGACCGTTGCTATGTATAACAGACCGTTGCTATGTAAAACAGACCGTTGCTATGTAAAACAGACCGTTGCTATGTAAAACAGACCGTTGCTATGTATAGCTACTAAACCCAACCCAGTAGTTTTTTTTTGCATAAAACTAACCACGTAGTGTTGTTGATTTTTTAGTTTTGTTTTCTTTGAACATTAACCACATGTTTAAAACTGTTTCAAAATGTTTCAAAATCAGACCGTAATCCGTGAGAAAATAGGTTTCCCAAATAAATTTAATTGAGAATGCAGTTTAATTGTATGGGAATGTAATTTTGTAGGACACAGGGTTACCTTCTGATAGTACATACTGTTTATCCTGGAACCATTTGCAAAATTCTTTCAGGGAAGCTCTTTTGGATATAAATTGACATAATTCTAAAACACATCATGCAGTTGGAACAAGATTTAGATTCTTCACATGCACATTTCTGAGCAATCCTACACAATCTGAAAGCATGAACAATGGCTATAACCAACCCATTCTCATTCCTAACTTGTCAAACGCTTGGTCAGGAACCCTTGGCGTAATTTTTAATGCACTGGTTAACATTGTGAATTCAAACACAACTGCTTGATTATGATTAGGCAAAAAAAAAAACTTGGTTACGTTTAGGAAAACATTGTAGTTTGGGTTCAAATAAGTATCTTTCCTACGTAAGATAAGTTACGTAAGCTAAGCAAGATAAGTAGTCAAGGTAAAAAAAGTCAACGTTGACTTTTGGTTTCACACGGGACAGGAAAAGTGGTCTCTTGGAAGTCCTGTGTTTGTTTGACCCATCCATCCATCCACGTCCTCCTCCCTACGGTGACTTTGTCGCTCTTTACGTCACCTGACTTGCCGAGCACTTGCTGTGAGCATGTAATATTGCTATAACAAACTCAGTGGTCATGAGTTCGACTCTTCTTTGTACAAGCTACAAATATTTCCATAAATCTGCGTGACTGTCTATTACAATGTTTATTTCATTGCAGATCTAGATCCAGATGGAGATTAGAAACTAAACACTTTTTAAATAACATCATTACATGATTATATAGTATTGAAGGTATGATCTTTCTGACTGCTTTCTATTTGTTGTTTTTTTTAAAGTAAGTTGAAAAACAAAACAGTTAATGGCTAAAAAATAGTGTCTTGCCTTTCTGACATTTTCAGTCTCTATTTACCCCCTTCATGTCTCCTTTCCAACAACTTTTAAACATCACATTACAGATTGTTGTCCTGTTGCATAAAACCCACTCTAATGAAACCTTCCTGTCCATCCATGAGTCCAATTCGGCAAGACGGATTACGTTCACCGACATATTTTTCAAATTTCTGCTTTTTGCAATATCTGCACATGGCAGATAAAGTATGGTTGAGGTAAGGGAAAGATAATGATTGTGGCAAATACATACATACAGCAATTTCTGATTCTTACAAACAGTCCCTTTAAAGGGACTGTTTGTAACTTTCAGAAATGCTTGTTAACAGCGACACCTGTGGCCTTTAAGTCAACCAAAGTCAGCGTCGGGCTCACGCTTGCTCGACCTAAATAGAAATGAACGAGCATCGCTCAACACAGTGAGGCGACACACGTCAGCTAAAAGCACAATATCACTCTATATTTCAGCTGCTTGGCAGTAATGTTAGCTGACCAGACGAAGGTCTCTCCATGAATCAATGCTGATCCTAGTGCTTTTCCTGCTTCAGCCTCTGGGGCTGAAACAGGAAGAGAAACGTTATCGTCTCCGACCACAGCCGGAGGAAGACAACGGCACCCGGTCAGAGACGATAACGTTTCTCTCTGCAGAGCCCCGTCACTTCACAAGACACGGGAAACCTCTGTTGGTCTGGAGGAGCTGCAGCAGTTATTTCTGCACAAACGTCCACTGAACATTCACTAGATATTCTCAGAGCTAAACTAACTCTTCTGCAGTGTGGAGTGAGCGCATGTACGTGTAGAGGTGGAGCGAGACAGCGAGAACGCGCGCGGTGTGTGAGTGAAGGCAAGCAGGCAGAGGAGCAGAGGAGCAGAGACTCCGGCCACACGCGAGCATGGGAAACCGAACCGGTAGATTTTATACGTGTAAAAAGTTACAAACAGTCCCTTTAAGGTTATGAAAATACAAAATGTAAACAATTAATTTGTATTAGTTTCTGGGCATTTTAATAGATAGATGAAAGTAGAAAGATGATGGGAAAATAGAGAGAGATGGGGAGTTGCGTGAAACAAAGGTCCCCAGTCAGGCACAAACTGGGCATGGTGTGGTTCATGATCGTTGCCTTACCCTAGGCCACCAGGACGCCCTGAACTCTGGTCTCCAGCATGAAAGCCAGACGTGCTCCACACCCATCCACCAGCCCAACCTCCACATCATTTCACCTTGGCTACTTGGACATGCCTCTGTCAAAAATCAGCTGTATCAGTGATGTAATGGAGAACGCCAATATTGTGTTGTTTTTCAGTCCGTCTTTGAGTAAATATACTGCTCTTTAAATCCAAGGTTTTCCACTAGATTGAAGGGTAGTCCCAAAGGAAGCGTGCAGCTTCTTGGATGCAGGGGAATGACCCGCAGCTCAGGAACACCTGGCCAGCTACGTACAACTCCTAACGTTGATCGATCACTTTGCAAAAGAAAGCTGCTGAAGCTGATTAGGCGGTCAACAAGGTGATTTCAATAGGCTCGACTTAATTTGCATGGAGGGATTTTCTCCTTTATATCCAGCGGCAAGACTAGTTTAGATGATCACTGGAACCTGCTCCTGTAAGCTTCAATACAATGAAGAGAATTCGATCATGCAGAGCTTCTCTCCATGCCCCTTTTTATCAGTCATGAAGCCCCTGAAGATTTCCAAACCCAAATTCTGTCCATAGAAAAAAAAACGCTTTAGGGCTTTTATTTTTAAACGAAAGCAGGAAGTGTTGATTTAAAAATAAGTCTTTACTTTTTTTCATCTCCATAACATATTCTACAGATAGACATTGAAACTGTAGTAATGTAGCTGATATGATGTCAATATACAGTCAATAGATTACCGTCACTGTCTGTTGCTGCTGTGAGACCCGCGCGGCACGCGTCAAAAATAGGCGAGACCTCTATTCTCTAGAAGAGACGCAGCTGAGACGCGCGTCTCACGCGGGTAGTGTGGCTGCTCTAACCTGTTAACACGGACGCCGAAATAAAAAACAACAGGTAACGCAGCCACCACGCGCTCCTGACGTTCCTGGTGTGTCCAAGCTGTTAGATGGTAACAATGGTAAACATTATACCTGCTAAACATTAGCATGTCATTGCATGCATGTTATCATCAGTTAGCATTCAGCGTGGCTGTTAGTCTTGCTTGAGGTATTCAATTGTGACATTTTCAAAGTTTGAACACATCACATACTCAAAACCTGCCTAGCATTAGTTGTGACACATTTGGGATACAACTCTAGCTTTAGAAGACGTGTGAACAGTCAATACTGATCATTGATTGCAGAAATAGACCACACACAATTTCAAGGTCTATGATAATTCTTGGAATTATAAATTCAGCAGTGAGGGACGTTCATCCATAAAGGCACCATCAAAAATGCAACAGCTGCAGCTTTTCTGATTAGCAGTCAAATTAAAGACACATTTAGAACAGCTCTGATCATCTGTCAAACTACTCAGCCTGGGTGACCAAGCAGCATGCTGTTAAGTAATGAGACTGCGTGTGATTTGCCGCAGTACACACACATTTACCAAAATGTATTAGCTGTGAACACACACATGCACCAACACAGCATCACAGGTTAAGTCTCTAATTGGTTAGGATGGGAGCTCGATTAGGGTATTTGTAACACCAGAGTCCCCTGTAGTGTCAAGCTTTAAGACGGGAGGAGGGGGGGACGCTAATCCAGAGTTTGGTCTTTGTGTGTGTGTGTTTGTTTGTGTTCACTTGCTGCATGTGTGGCTGTGAATGCATATCACGTCAGTGGTGTCTTTTCAATGTCTGCATGCATGTCATACATATCAAATGATTGGGTTATTTGTTTATGTGTGTGTGTGTATGTGCATGCGTGCATGTGCACACATGCCATCTTTTGTTTTCATACACAACCACACTTGCGGGCAAAGTCATCCTGTGTTTGTGCTCATAATCATGCAGGTGTCACTGATTAAGTGCTCGGAGAATGCCCTGCTGGAGAAGCTCAGGGGAGATGTAGTGAGATAGCGTCTTTGCTCCAATACAGAGAAAACAGCCGGCAGAGAAACAGACCGTTTGCCTGGAATCTTCATGACTGATACTGTCGACTACTCTGAGGTGGGGGGGATGAATATCAGTTTAGTGCCATCATAGTGGTCATAGTGTCATAGCTACAATACAGCAAAACAGCCGGCAGAGGAGCTCCAACATGTCACTTCACTTACGCCTGACACTCGTCCTGGAATATAAGCCGTTGACGTGGAACCTCCAGAGTTCTCCGTCATTTGCTTTCTTTTCTATCTGACCAACACATTCTCACTTCCAACTCGTCAAATACCATCATTTGGTCAGTGCCCCTCGGTATCGGAGACCGACGCAGGGGGTACCCCTCTTGCGTTACTTTTGGACGTGTCAGGGACGGCGTGTCAATATACGCTCATTACATGCATAGTGTCCTTTCAAAATAAACTTTAGTTTTCACAGGAAGTTAGGTTTACGCAACACAACCACTAACAGCCCGGACACACCAGGAACGTCATGAGCGCGTGGCGGCTGCGTTACCTGTTGTTTTTTATCTCGGCGACCCTGTTAACAGGTTAGAGCAGCCACACTGCCCGCGTGAGACGCTGCGTCTCTTCTAGAGAATAGAGGTCTCGCCTATTTTTGACAGCAGCAACAGACAGTGAAGGTGATCTATTGACTGTATATTAACATCATATCAGCTACATTAATACAGTTTCAAGGTTTATCTGTAGAATATGTTACGGAGACTTATTTTTAAATCAACTCTTTCTGCTTTCATTTCAAAATAAAAGCCCTCAAGCATTTTTTCTATAGACAGAATTCCGTCATTTGTTAACACAAGGCTTTTATTTTGAAATATGAGGAGTCAGTACTGTGGAACTTGCAGTGACTTGGAGAGCTCCATGAATTTATAAAATATGGGGTTTAAATCAACACTTCCTGCTTTCATTTCAAAATAAAAGCCCTCAAGCATTTTTTCTGTGGACAGAATTCCTTCATTTGTTAACACAAGGCTTTTATTCTGAAATATATGTCGGACAGTTTTCTAGAACATAGAGTGACTTGTAGAGCTCCATGAATGAATATAGTACAGAGTTTTAATTGTGGATTATTACTATTATTTACAAATTATCACACGTTTCTTAACCTTTCTCTGTCTAAAATAAATATATATTTTATTTATAATGAAATGAGGTGACCATTAAAAAGCAAACTTTATGTAGAAAGAAAGGGCTGACAGCTGCAGCAGCAGAAACGCAGCAGACACGCAGCTGAAATGCAGCTGGTGTGAACGCCCGACGCATGTATCACGCAGCCACCACGCACTCCTGATGTTCCTGGTGTGTCCGTGGTCTTAGGTAGGGTTAGGAAACGGTCGAGGTTGACGTTGACTTCACTGACTAAAGACTCACATTACTGACGAGTCACATGACTCACGGGACTGACGAGTCACGTGACTAAAGACTGACATGATAAAATAAGTCAACGTTACTTTTAGTTTCACACGGGACACCAACAGCGGCCTCCTGGTTGAAAGTCTGGTGTTTATTTGACCCGTCCGGGATTATGATTGTAAGTCGTGCACTACTAGAATATGTAACTATGAGATTGTTTAATGTATTTTCTTTTCCTTTTTAGTATTAAAGCATGCCGCTGGTTTGAGTGTAATCTAGGTGACTTAAAGGTACGGCATAAAATTAATGTAGTCTGTTTATTTTCATAGGACTGTCAACTTCAAGTGCAATATTTACGGTCACTGTTTATTTCCCATGTTAGGAGTTTAGTTTGAGTAAGGGGCCTTTTGTATGTTTTTTGGTATTGTTATTGGGCATAATGCCATATTGTTGATGGGCGCTGCAGTCTTTAAGCTGTAGGGTAATTAATTAGGAGTTATAGGCTCCATATAATTTTAGAGACCCCCGCTTGTCTGCTCATAGTATATTGTTGGTTACAGTGTTAATCCAACTATTATTTCCTGTGTGCAACATAAGAGTTGTGATTCTAAACATGTATGTGCAGTGGTATTTTGCCCTATTGGATCTTACGTTGTGCTTCACCGTGTGTGTTGGGGCCTATATTATTAGTAGCCTTAACTGCTCCCTGTGTGTCTTTGCTATTTAAAGTATATCAAGTCATTGCGTCAGTGTCATACACTCTTAAAATTGCACTGTGTAGCTCATTCGAGTGCCCTCCTGTTTTTAATATTTTTAACGTACTGTAGTCTCTTTCCTGCGACAGTGCTGTTGAAGTGATGAGGAAGGATGCTCCGCGGACACTGTTCTTTTTGGTATAATAGAGTTTATTACAAACAAGCAACAAATGTCATAACGAACGTCTAGAACGTCCGGAGGTCTCAAGTCAAATCTGAGAGTCCTGAACTTCGGAGCTCTTGCGCCTCCTTATATCGGGTTCATGTCATGTAACATCTGAGCTGAGCGTATAACCATGCATGGCTCCTTTGTCCTCCACATTTATCTTTCAGCCCCTGGTCCTATCTTATGACCATATTCTCAACTTATGCTTTTTACCCATGTGTTTACCCTTAGGGCCTCTCGGTCATGTGCAAGACTTGAAAATATACCACAGTACAAACTGTGTTTGAGCTTTCAGCCTCTTGTCCTGTTTATTCTGCGCCAAGGATGTGTCCTCTCTCCTCTCCTGTACATTATGTACACCAATGACTGTCGTAGTGAGTTTGATGACCAGCACATTGTTAAGTTTGCTGATGACACAGTTATTGTGAGCCTGCTGAACATTGATGAAGTGTCTCATGGTCCTGGTTCAATTATTTTTTAAACTGGTGTAATGACGCCTTTTTAGAATTGAATGTGACATGTGCATTGATTTCAGACGTCAACAACAAACTCCTGCAAATACTACAATAAATGGACTAGATGTTGAGATTGTTGAATTTTGCAAGTATTTGGGCATCATAATTGACAATAAGTTGACCTTTGAGAGGAACACAGATATGCTGTGTAAGAAAAGCCAGCAGCGTCTCTTTTGTTTGAGGAAGCTAGCCAAGATCCAGGTTGAGAAATCCCTGATGACACTGTATTATAAATCTTTTATTGAGTCAGTTTACACTTTTGCTTTTATTTGCTGGTATGCATCCCTCAACCTCAAACAGAAAAACTCATTAACAAGTGTGATAAAAATCAGCAGCAAACTCATCGGCACTCAGCAGACATGTCTGTCTGAACTGTCCAACAAACAGCTGATAAAGAAAGCAGAATCCCCCCCCCACACCCCCTGCATTCAGAATTGAAGTTTCTGCCCTCTGGTTCCTGCCTCAGACAACCATCAGTCAAAACTAACCGATATAAATTCTCTTTCATACCCTTGGCCATTTCACTGCTCAACTCTGTAAACTATAGGTAATGTCAGCACATCCACCCTGGCTGTTCTTCTGTTCTGGTCATTATCTTAATATTGTAACTCTTTTAATATTTTTGGTACTTCAAGGTTTCACCTTTTTTCCCTGTTTTAGTATGTGGGGATATACAGTAAGTGTATATTGTCTTATTGTGATGAGATGTTGATGTTGTTGTTCGCTACTGCGGCAAAACCAATCGCCCCTCGGGGACAAATTAAGGTCTTGAACTTGAACTTGAACATACCTGTGTATGAGGTAAACCAGATTGGAAATTAATAATTACAGCCCTTAATACAATTTCCATCACTAAACGTTATATAACACAGTACTTAATTATGTTCCTGCCAATAAAATACATTAGAATCTTAGAGAAAAACCTAGAGAGTGAACAAGAAGAACATAGAATCAGGAGAGGATTGGATGAAAGTACTGCGAGGGGGGGGGGGGTCAATGGCTGTATGAGAGAGGGAGGGACTTAGAGGGAAAAAGATAAAGAGAGCTGAGAGGATACACAGAAAAGAGAACTGAAGAGAGGGAACAGGGCAAATAGAGCGTGCTTTTTGTTCAACAGGGTGAAGTAACAGCAACGGCCATGGAGAGAGTTACAGGAAATCTATGGACTTAGTCTACTCAGCAGCAGATCGAAGGGACACTGAGAGGCTTGTGTGAGGTAACTGCTCTGCTTTTCTCTCCTACTAGTGCTTGTTGATGAGAAAATGAACACAAGAGCACTGACTCTACACCAGAGATGTCAAATGAAGTCTCTGAGTCTCTCCGTCCGTTTCTTAATGGTTTATATTTCATGTGTTGCCGAGTATCAAGTTAAGTATTTAAGTATTAGTAGCGAGAGGTGGAACAGTAAGCCGGAGGGGGTTGGGGAGCCTCTAGGCTCTCTTAAATCAATTAAAGAAGTGACAGCTAAAGAAGAGGAGCTGCAATCAGGACATGTTGTGCATTCCTAAGCAGGAGAGCCTCTGTGGACGAACACGCCTGTGGTTCGAGCCCTTTGATCAGTTTATGACTATGTGAAGCTAGATTGCAGTTTTTGAAGTTCAGGATTCATTTAGCTGGCTGTAGGGCTTGCTAAGGGGGTTAGTGGATAGGAGAAGTTAGAATCTTGTGTGGCAGATTGGTTGGTAAACACATAAATATGAAGCATCTCAAGATGCATTACATATTTTGTTATATTGGCCCCTTAAAGGGACTGTTTGTAAGAATCAGAAATGCTTGTTATCAGTGACACCTGTTAAGTCAACGAAAGTCAATGTCGGGTTCGCGCTTGTGCTCGCTCTACATAGACATGAACGAGCATTGCTAAAAAAGGGGGGGCGACTCACGTCAGCTAAAAGCACAATATCACTCTATATTTCAGCTGCTTGGCAGTAATGTTAGCTGACCAGACGAAGGTCTCTCCATGAATCAATGCTGATCCTAGTGTTGGCTTTTGGCCGGAGGGAACAGGGGAGACACCGGAGTTTTGGTCGGAGACGATAACGTTTCTCTCTGCGGAGACATTTCTGCCATAGAATGAGAGAACTAAGTGATGCAGTTCTAGTCTTTGATGAGATATAGATGGGTGTAGAAGAGAGAAACTGATCTTTTTTTTCTGTATGGATCCCACTGACATTAGAATCTTCAAAACGAGACGTAGGTATCGGTAGTATTGATATTTTCAGATCGATCCACTCACCCCTAATATCTTGAGGTCAGAGGTCAAGGGACCCCTTTGAAAATTGAGCATGACAAAGTTGCTATCGATGGATTCATCAGGGTTTCTAGTTTCATATGATGCCAGTATCTTCACTCTAGCTGTAAAACTGAACCTGAAAGTGTTAGGGGTTTAAAATGCTACAAAGATACAACGATATAAAGATCTTCTGCGAGAACGTTCAAGAGACATTTGATATTTTGAGTATTGTCATAATACAAAGCTGAGACATCCATCATTTTGGTGTAGCCGGTAGTACATGTTTGTAAGTTCTAGGGCATAGAGATCTGCTGGTAGTTTATCCACTCTGAACCACGACTCCACTTGCATTTTCCTTTAAAAATGATTTTAATACTCTAGGTCAGGGGTCAGCAACCTGCGGCTCCGTAGCCACATACGTCTCTTTAGCCCAGTGGTCTCAAACTCAATTTACCTGGGGGCCGCTGGAGGCAGAGTCTGGGTGAGGCTGGGCCGCATCAGGTATTCCACAAAAAAAGCTTTGTTAAAAAAAAAACAATCTTTTCAAACGTCATTATTAACAGTTCTTTAACTTGAATGGGTTCTTCTGAACATGAACGGTTCTTCTGAACATGAACTGTCCTGAACATTGAATGGAACATTCCTCGCGCAACAAAGGGACCTTCCACGGCAAACTGCCATTCACATAAAATTCTCGGGCCGAGGGCGCCTGGTTAGCTCAGTTGGTAGAGCGGGCACCCATGTAACAAGACTTGGTCCTGACCGCGGCGGCCCGGGTTCGAATCCGGCCTGTGGCCCTTTCCGCATCCACTCTCTCTCTCCCCCCTTTCCAAGACTCTATCCACTGTCCTGTCAATAAAAATGAAAAAATGCCCCCCAAAAAAACAACTTTGCGGGCCGCACTAACATTAAACTTTCATATCAAGGTGGGGGCCACAAAATATCGTCTTGCGGGCCACAATTGGCCCGCGGGCCGCGAGTTTGAGACCCCTGCTTTAGCCCCTCTCCAGTGGCTCCCTGTGTATTTTTTAAAATGGAAATAAAAATGTTTGTGTATTAGGGCCACATTGAGGAAAACAATTATCATATCTTGAATCTAATTAAAACTAGGATAATGTGCCATGTGCATGTCTAGCCCAGGGTATCAAAATGTCCACAAACAGGAAGGTGGCCATCATTCTGTATTCCAGATATCAAAAGGAGCAAGCAAAGCTCTCTTGTGAGATTACAGTTCATGAAGTCAAACAGATGTTTCTGGTGATAAAAAATTGCAACACCTTCTTATCCCAACTCACATACCGCACCTTGGCTTGGAGTCACGCCCCTTGGCCTATAGTTAGGTTTAGGAAAAAACAACATGGTTGGGCTTAAATGAACACGGGACACAAAGGAACAGCGGATTTGCTCTTTAAACAACGTCACCACACTCCCGGCGCACTCTCTCAAAGCATTTACTGTTGCCGTGGATAGGTTTACATTGTAGTTAATAGAAGGCCCGGTGCATCTCATACCGGCGCTAAGGGCTGCCTTGTGCGGCGGTACTGAACACTGATGGCCATGACAAAGCCTCGGTATTTGATGCCCTGGGACTGTCAATGGGGTGTCATGTGATACAGGTGGTAGTATATGGCAACTACACTACACAAAAAAAATCCACGTTGGCTCGTCACTCAGACATCAACGCTTGAGCTCCATGTGAGAACTGTTCTGATGCATCGCAGACACATTCCAGATATCTAGCAGGCTAAATAGCTGGACCTGTCGGGGAGCTACAACCAATGAGAGAGCAAGACACGGGTTGAGGAGAAACCTGGTGGAGGGGTCGCCTGTACCTGTCTGCTATGTGTTGCATTTGCAACACGGACCACCTCGGGTGTTGGAGGTTTGCATGAATAAACATAACACAACACAGTGACTGATGTACATAGGGGAAATGGTATAGATGTGTGGAAACAGGCTATTATGTGAACACGTGTGTCAGCGTCAACATCAACAAGCATGACTACGCACACAGATTACAAGACAGCAAGTTGTGTAGTGTAAACAGTCCAGCAATCAATCTGCTAGAACATTTCTACTGTTTCCGAGGTCAAGAATGAACTTTCATGCTCAACATTGTTATCTTCACTTTTTCCTCCAGGTGACAAAGCTGAGAGTGAAGAAAAGTGAAGAGAAGACAAGGTGGTCATCTTGGTTCCTCTGCAGTCAAACTCCAAATATGACCTGGATGTCACAAAAACGGACCAAAGACGTTTAACTCTAAACACAAGCTCTTTGATGGAACCTCAGACAACATCAAACCAAAGTGTTCACTGACTGTTCCTTTAGCCGACATTACGATCTTCAGTAACTCTCACACCTCTGCAAGGGCACTGCATTAACAGACTCCTCTCATCACTTTGGATCATATTGGAATTTAAACACTTTGTCCAATGCATATCTTCAGGGCAAATCCAGTTTTGGATGCATGTCCATTTCCAACCTGGAAATAGACAGCTTTTTCACTTATCACGTTTTTGTTTTTTTTTGTTTTTTTTTAACAGCGATACTCCCTGATGATCACAAGGGAATATGCCACTCTGTTTCTGGTGGGCTCCTGTTTCCTGTTGGACTACAGCTCCCAAATCCCCCTGCAGGCTCTGCTCCAAAGCAGAACTAAGGCTGGACTGATGTCAGCCAGGGAAGGGACTGGAGGAAAGACTGTGAGAGTCGCTTTGGGGGAAGTGACATCATTAGAGGGCAGGACGAGGCTAGGGAGACATGGGAGGTCGAGGGTCCAGCGTATTAAAAGAGGATGGGTGTGGAACCAGTTCTTTGTCCTGGAGGAGTACATGGGATCTGAACCACAGTATGTCGGAAAGGTAAGTAAATATTGTTTACATCTGATCTGTAAGTTTTGAAATGTGTCAGCTTTTCTACCAGCTTCCATTTTAGTGCAACTTTAAAACTCAAGGGCCCATTTAATAAGTCAATAGAAGGAATACAGATATTCAGTAATTAACATGACAAATGGCCAAAACCAAGATGGCGACGGCCAAAATGTCGAACTCGAGGCTTCCAAACGGCAGTTCACAAACCAATGGGTGACGTCATGGTGACCACGTCCACTTCTTATATACAGTTTATGATTGTGACCAGGGTAGTTTTTCAGATAGGAAGAGGTGGAGTAGTTAAGTAGTAAATACAGTGGGATCATAAATTGAAATTTGACAGTGACATACAGAAAAGCCCATATTCAGGAGTTGCTGTTGCATGTCAGTGTCAGCAAACCCTCTCTGGGCAGTACTCCTTGGCCTCTCCCTTCTGCATGTAAGCCGATGGCAGTCGGTCAGCTTCCACCATCTTGGTTTTGCTGTGTTTGGTTGTCTTTAGTTTAATTTATATTTTAGTAAATACACATATATTTAGTTACAACTTATACGTGGTCTCCCGTCCTTTTAGCCAGGATGTGACTAATTGGGGGCTCATCAGGGATCAAATTAAGCATTTTGGTAAAATGAAATTTGGCGCTTGTGGTAACTGGGCCAGGTTTGATTTCTGTAGTTGCTACCTCCTGTGACAATGGTGGTTTGTTCACTCTTTTGTAGATATTTAGTGTCTTGGTATGTTTTCAAAATTCTAGGGGTAAGATTGTAACTTTGAGTTGCAACTAAAAACAGATTATCTGTCCTAAGTAAAAGAGAAAAGAACTAAAACAACAACATAGCCGGCCAGCCGCTCATGCTTTTAGTGCATGTCAGCGTGCCCCACTGACTAGCACCGATGGCGTCGCCATGGAAGAGTAGCACCCACCCTCCGGTTCCCCCTCAGGTTAACACTGTTCTCTCTGTTCTCTCACTGTTTGCACTGTTCATAGCCGCCATGTTGAGAGCCATTTGGAGGCACTAGATATGCTCTGAATATCGTATTCAACACCTTTAAACCATGACCTCAATCCTCACCTAACCTTGACCGAGTGGTTGTTATTGTAACCATGACGACGAAGTTCCCTATCCTCAACAAATAGTCATTTTAACTCAAACCATGATCACTCCCTAATCCTAACCATTACTTAAACCTAACCAAACTTTAACTGTCGCAGAGCAGAACATGGCTTTATTTATGAAACAGTGATTTCTAAAATATTTTGAAGGCACCCTGCTGATGGGGGCTCCAGATCAGAAAAACACGTCTGTGTGTTGTTCTAAAGGGCAATTGCATACAATGTATTTTGGAATTTAATTTGGAGGACTTGTTTGATAGTACGGTACCTCAACAACAAATATAATTCTTTTAAAATCATAATAGTATGAAAATAATGAGGACATTATATATTTTTCAAACTGTTTTGAGTTACAGCCAGGCAGCTGGAATCTAGAAGGATCAGTGAAGTGAGAAGGAATAAAGAGTGGTGAAGGAGTGAAGAAGGTTATGAGGAATATAAAGGCACAGAGAACCTATACAGGAATGCCTACAAGACTCTGGGCAGCACAGATTCACTGCACTACACACACACACACACACACACACACACACTAAGTACAGGTTGAGGTGGAAACTCCCTGGATTTCTCTCTTCACTGGTCATGACAAAAAAAGGTTGTAGGACCATGTGTGAGTGTGCGAGTGTGTATAACTGTGTTCTCCTGCCCTTAAGTATACTCTTCACCTTGTCAAGTTACTGTTGGTGACAAGATTAGGCACATTTCTGCACTCCTGAGAAAGTTTAAAGTAAATGTGTGCGTGTCTGTGTTGTTATGTTTGTGGCATCAATCAATGCCGGATTGTCACATATTGATTATTTATCGGGACATCTACATACTTGATTGAATCAATCATTGAATCGTTAGGTTAAGTGTTGTGTGTATAGATAACCAACCTGTTATTAGCAGGAATAACTTGTAACAGAGTATTTTTATACTGTAAGTAGTATTGCTACTTTTATTCAAGTAAAAGATGTGAATACTTCTTCCACCACTGCTGATTTTCCATTTCATGTTAAAGGTCACATGTTATGCTCATCTTCAGGTCCATTCATGTATTTTAATTTTCTTTTTTTCTTTTAATTTGCATGCTGAAATGTTAAAAAACGTTTACTTCTCATACTGTCTGCCTGCATAAAGCTTCTTTCACCCTCTGTCTGAAAAGCCCTGGTTCAGCGTCTGTCTCTTTAAGACCCCTCCTCATAAATCCTAGTCTGCTCTGATTGGTCAGCGTTTGCAGGTCTGTGCTGTCAATCAATCACCGTCTACACTGCGTCACTGAAGCCCAGAGGATGAGTCTGTGTGACTACGAAATAGAGTTTGGCAGCAGTTATCCCACATAAAACATTTTTTTATACATTTTTAATTTTTAATTTTATAAACCACTTCACTCAGCACACGTTCCAGCAGGAGTCTGATCTGAAATCAGGGAGAAATTAACAACTTCTGCAGCAAAGATGACTTTCAATAGTTTAATCTATTAAAATACAATTTTTATACAGTGTTATTGCTGAAGTGATAATTCACAGAAAAGGAGAAAAGTCTATCTCATCATTGAGGTCGGGGTATTTTGTTGCTTTTAGTTGTACAATCCAAAAGGTCTCTGGTTGGAGTCGTCTTCTCAGGCGGTCGCCTCCTCTGATGTCCTTTTCAACAACTTCCAACACTATGACTTTCAGTGTGTTAGGGTTGCCATGTCCTGTTTGCTCATAATGTAATGCCATAGCATAATCAGCATTCTTTGTACGGATGGCATTTTTATGTTCTGCAACTCTGTCTTTTAGTCTTCTTTTTGTTCGTCCTACATAGAAACAACCACGGGGGCACTCCGATCTGTAGACAACACATGTGGTGTTGCAGTTAGCAAAATGTCTCATTTGATATGTGCGACATGTGTTCACATCCTGAAAGTGATTGATTTTCATGATATTATCACAATGATTGCAATTCCCACATTTAAAAGTTCCACAGGGCTTTTGTAGCCAGGTTGTTCATGTGGAAAGTGGAAGATAGCTCCGTACCACCTTGTCTTTCAGTGTTGGTGCACGTCTGTATGAGAACATGGGTGGTTCTGCAAACAGTGGTTGGAGAGATGCGTCGCTCTGAAGAATGTTCCAATTGCGTTTTTTTGATGTTTCTTATTTGAAACGCTTGCTCGCTATATTGCGTCACAAAATAATTTTTTTTTTTTTTTTAAAGTTATTTTTTTGGGGGCATTTTCCATTTTTATGACAGGACAGTGGATAGAGTCGTGAAAGGAGGGAGAGAGAGAGTGGATGCGGAAAGGGCCACAGGCCGGATGCGAACCCGGGCCGCCGCGGTCAGGACCAAGCCTTAATACATGGACGCCCGCTCTACCAACTGAGCTAACCCAGGCGCCCACAAAATACATTTTTGAAGACTGGTGTGGTTTCTTCTTGGTTTGAAGTAACTGTTTTCTGTTTTCTATTTGTAGACTTTGCTCTTTGAAGTGATATTTAGTGATATTTCTGAAACATATTTTTGGTTCAGAAACAGTAGAAAATGATTTTCTACTGACTGGACTATACAACTTAGCCAGACTGAGTAGTACTATATAACCAGTAAACTGATCTTTATGTGTGAAAATGGCTGGAGTTCCCATTATCTTTGGTGTTGTAGAGGCTCATTTTCATCAGTTAGCTGTTTCTTTATTTAAAGGTACAATGTATAACAACTGGAAAATGCATTTCCTGCAGAAAATCCGTGGGAATGCTGACAGCTGAAATTAATTGTAAAGCATTGCTGAAAATATGGAATCTTAAAGGACTGTACACCTGAAAAATTTAATTGTAAAACTGGCAGAGTTGAAAAATGTAAGAGCTGAAATACACTGCTAGAAAAGCAGGAATCTAAACCGTAATACTGTCAAAGGTGGAAGTTGAAATGAATTAACTTGTTAGACAGAAAGTAGTATTTAGGTGGAACAAACCTTTAAAACTATCAGTGATTGGACACAAAGTAGTATTTGGGCAGAATGGGCCTTACTTTAAGGTTTGCCAAGTTGCTTGTCGGATGTTCAAAGGTTCATCTCTGGAGTATGTAACCAGAGAGGAAGAGCAAAAAAACTGAAAAAACAGACAAAAACAGAAAAAGTACAAGAGTGCCTCACCGAGGCCGCCACTCATGGCATCACCTTGGATATCATTCATCTCTTGTTTATATGATCAGCATATAAATCTCTTTTGTCTTGCTTTGCTGTGGTTTGGAGATGTTTCCTAAGTGGGACTTCTTTTTCCATCTCTGTGATGTTTTAATGGGAAAAGAATATGAAAGCTTGTGTTCTGTTTTACACATTATCAATTATGACATTGAACTGGGCCATAATGTGACCGATTGCTGCTGTAGTTGGAGCATTCAGGAGATGCACGATGTAATGTTCCGTTTCTTCCTGCAGCTCCACACAGACATGGACCATGGAGACAATGCAGTCAAGTATACTCTGTCAGGAGAAGGAGCTGGGTCCATCTTCACCATTGATCAAATTACAGGAGATATACATGCACTGGTGGGGCTCGACAGGTCAGTACTGATCAATAATGGTAACAATACTGTAATGATGTCTAAAGAGCTTCTAATAGAGAATTATTGGCATCTAATAAGCACAGATTGATCTACATTACAGAGAAGGAATTAGCATTAATAATGTGTCCTTGTTTATTACATCGTAATCATTGCAAAAATAATATGCATAACAGCACACGATGCTGTTTTACTCTCCCAATTAGAGTACAACTACAGTGCTAACTTTCCAAAGTTAAAGTTATGATATAGTGTGCAGTGTTTTGGCAAACAAAATGCCTTTAAATCCGTTGATCCGTTACTCAAAGCGGGATCACATGACATGGTAAATGGATGGACGGACTTGCATTTATATAGCGCTTTTCTAGTCTTCCAACCACTCAAAGCGCTTTACACTACATGTCAGCATTCACCCATTCACACACACATTCATACACTGATGTAGAGGCTGCTAAGGTGCCAACTTTGCCCATCAGGATCTGATCTAAATACTCATTCACACACCGATGGCTATGCCTTCGGGAGCAATTTGGGGTTAAGTGTCTTGCTAAAGGACACATCGACATGTGACCCCGAGCAGCCGGGGATCGAACCACCGACCTTCCAATTGGAGGACGACCTGCTCTAACCTCTGAGCAACAGCCGCCCCTTAATTAGGAGAATATCACAAGAACTTCTGCCTATAGAGAGGAAATAATGCTTTCAGAATCAAACATATCTCCAGCTATACGAATGATCATATGAACGTTAAAGAAATGTTCATAGTGTGTGAGAAAAGAATAATTTATGAAGCGCACATTAAGTTTAATACTTAAATACTAAATGTGACAACACTTTCACTCATACACAGCCACTTGCATTTTATTTTCGCTCTGAACATGGTAACCACTGAAGCAACTTTAAATCACATCTAAAATGATCACAGTGACCGAGGAGACCATATTTAAAGCATCATCAATGCTATGCAATTTCTTTCTGCATGTTTCAGCATTAAATATGCCAAATAACAGAGGATTATAGTAGCTTCCCATCTGTTTGTGTCTTTTTATCAAAGGTAATACAAGTAAAGCTAACCTTACCAGCCTTGCATATTGAAATCATTTAGCCGTTATAATAAAGATAACATCAGCTAGTTATGCACGTTAATGGAGGGTTATTACTGTGGACAGCTGATGTGTCATTTACAGATTAACAATAGGCTAAAACAGTTAGCTAATGGGAAACAGGTGAAGGCGATTGTCATGGCAAGTTTGCAAATTTCACTTTGACAAAATAGGAACGAGCCAAAATTCTCTTACAGTATTGTTACACTTTATCAATGCTCAAAGCACAGTACACAAAACAGTGGCTGGTTTGTAACGTGCACGCCCAAAAGAAGCTGTTCACCTCTTTCATACACTGGAGCGGTCCCATCTCTATAACTAGCAGACCCTTTGCTAGCTCTCACACAAGGTCACGGCTTGACCCATGTATGCTGTTTCAGGAGATGAGGCTGCTTCCCTTGGTTGCAAGTATCTAGTCTCAATTTACTGTTACTGCTGACAAGCTGTTGATGCGTTCTAAAGCCTGGAACACACCAGGAACGTCAGGAGCGCATGGCGGCTGCGTAACATGGTGGTTGCGAGTCAGCTGCTTGCCTGTTGCTGCAGCTGCTGCTGTCAGCCCTTTCTTTCTACATAGAGTTCGGCTTTTAATGGCTATTTCATTTTATTAGAAATATCATTTATATTTATTTTAGACAGATAAAGGTTAGAAACGTGTGGTAATTTGTAAATAATAGTAATAATCCACAATTAAAACTCTGTACTATATTCATTCACGGAGCTCTGCAAGTCACTGCATGTTCTAGAACACTGTCCGCCACATATTTCAGAATAAAAGCCTTGTGTTAACAAATGAAGGAATTCTGTCTACAGAAAAAAAACGCTTGAGGGCTTTTATTTTGAAATGAAAGCAGGAAGTGTTGATTTAAAAATAAGTCTTTACTTTTTTTTCATCTCCGTAACATATTCTACAGATGGACATCGCAAATGTAGTAATCTTGCTGGTATGATGTCAATATAAAGTCAATAGATCACCTTCACTGTCCGTGACATATTCTACAGATGTCTAGACATTGAAACTGTAGTAATGTAGCTGGTATGATGTTAATATACAGTCAGCAGATCGCTTTCACTGTCTGTTTGCTGTGAAACGCGCGTGGCACGCAACAAAAATAGGCGAGACCTCTATTCTCTAGAAGAGACGCAGCTGAGATGTACGTGTGACGTGCGTGAGATGATCGTCTCACGCACGTCCAACCTGTTAACACGGACGCCGAAATAAAAAACAATAGGTGCCGCTAAGCGCTGCTGACGTTCCCTGTGTGCGCCAGGCCTACAGACCGGCTCCCTTACATCTGTAGCACTGTAGGGAACAATCAGGCAAGCTTGCTCAGGCACAGAGAAGAGTTTGTGCGGGTTAAAGATTATATGTTACTGATTCAGAATGATCAAACATACATTTTCATTAAAGTCGGAAACTTTGAACATTTTTAAGTCTGCTGCTGATACCAGTACAGGCATTATCATAGGCCTTTGTGACGATGCAGGTAAAATGATGACAGATCCTTGCCTTGGTCCAGACCTTAATCCACCCACTCCACCGAGTTCAATGATTCACCGTGCATCGTGACATAGGACAGCGGTTTCTCAGCTAAAAACGATAGAGCCAATGAGAAGCGCAGGGAGTCTAACGGTTAGACAATCAGCACCACAGACGAGACTAATGTCACTGTCAAGCGTTGTCAAGATGTGCACCATGGACAACATGTCTTCTCAGTATCACCCAACACCGGAGGTTGTTTTTACTTTACTCCACTCCACTGTTGAAACCCCTGCAAAACCAGTATTTTGGCATGGCATTGGCATTTTGGCTACACGACAGTTCAGTTCAGACAACTTTATTTATCCCCAAAGGGGCAATTCATTAGTAGCATTCCCAGTCCATACATCCATACATCCATACATACAACAGACAACCAATAATTAGTTAAGTCAAAGGAAACATATTAAAGGTATGGGGCAGTTGGAGGGACAAGTTACAATAAGAACCATATAAATACATAGGACTATAGCAATAAAAGCCAACAAATAAGAAACAATAAATAAGAACAACATATCTTAAAATTCCTCTAAATAACAGTCTTTTAAAATGGGTATTGTCTGTGTTCAGCAGCGTAACAGCAGAAGGGATAAAGGACTTGGAGTAAGGATTTGTTCTCCTTAAGGGCACATTATAACGTCGGCCTGAAGGCATCAGAGAGAATTCAGTCTAAACAATGTGATCTGGTTGGCTGATCATTGATTTTGCTTTCTCAGCCACCTGTTTCTCCCAAATTGTGCCTGAGTCCTTCTGCTGAACTCCAATAATCTTGAAGCACACTTTGACTATACTATTAAGACCGTTCTTGTCCTTCACAGACAACCCGTTAAACCAGCAGGTAAAAGAAAAGGTTAAAAGGCTTTCAATAAAAGAATGGTAAAAGTTACATAAGATCTTATCAGAGACATTAAAAGAATTCAGCTTCCGAATTAAATAACTCCTTTGTTGACCCCGTTTGACTATCAGTTCAGTGTTAACATCACATTTAAGCTGTGAGTCAAACATATTGCCAAGAGTCAACAATTTCAACATTCATATTATGAATGATGCTTGCTTTTGGTATGTCATTATTCTGCTTAAAATCAATGATTACCTCGTTGGTTTTTGATACGTTAAGATCCAAGAAATTATCATCGCACCATTTTACAAAAACAGGTAAGACCTGACCGTGGTCTGAGTCTTGGCCCTGAAGAAGACTCAGGAGGGCAGTGTCATCAGAGAACTTTACGATATGACTGCCTTCCTGTGACGTTCTGCAGCTGTCTGTGTACATTATAAAGAGTAAAGGTGACAGGACATCACCCTGGGGTGAGCCTGTACTTGAAAGCATGGTGCCAGACATGTGTCCCCTTAGTGTCCCCTTAAAAGGGTGTAGTTATTATATACTTAATTATGTAATCCCATCCATTCTTGTGATGTGTGTTCATGTGAGGGTAGTATGTGTGTGGGACAGAGCCAGTGATTTTTTCTATTATTTCAAGTGGCCAAATCTGACATTTGTTTTTGTTTGTTGGTATTTATGCTCATTCATCAAGGTATTATGACTGATCAGAACACATATGAAAAAAAATAATATTTGTAAAACCCACAGTGTTGGCACTAGCACAAGCTGACATATAAACTTGGAAAAAAAAGTTTGTAAACTTGTGTTTGTTTGATTATTTCTCTGTTGTTACAATGCTAATGGTCATTGTATTTTACATCGTTGGAAAGCCTGTTTATTTACCTTCACAATGATGTCCAACTTGTAAGGATCATGCATTTGTGGGATGAGCAGCAGAGCTGATTATGTGGGTAGTGCCCAAGAAAAATGTTCCAAAATGCTCTGCCAATGGTAAACAGTGTATTCTCATAAGGCTACCAGGAAGCCTGCAATGACTGCCCTTCACCGTCAGGCCCGTTTGCGCTGGTGTCGACAACACAGACAATGGAACCTGAACATGTGGAGGAATGTCATGTTCAGTGATGAGTCCAGGTTCTGTCTGCAAAGTTGGATGGCAGGGTCAAAGTATGGAGACGACGCGGAGAACGCTATGCTGATTGTTGCACCGATGGAGTAACAGCTTTTGGTGGGGGCAGTGTCATGGTGTGGGGCGGCATCTCCCATAACTGGCAAAACAAGGCTTGTCATCATTGAAGGCCATCTCAATGCAGTGAGATATCGGGATGAGATTCTGCAGCCAGTGGCGATCACATATCTCCACAATCTGGGACCTAACTTCATCCTCCAAGATGACAACGCTCGCCCCCACAGAGCCAGGCTTATCACAGACTACCTCCACAATGTGGGAGTAGAGAGAATGGAACGGCCTGCCAAGAGTCCAGACCTCAACCCAATTCAACACTTGTGGGATCAGCTTGTACGTGTTAGAGTGACCAACACAACCACGCCTGACGGTGTATCAAATGAAAAAAGTGTAAAATAGCCAATATGTCTTGTTTGTTCCTTGTTACTGATAGAGAGATCAATCATCCAATCCACCAAACAACTCAAAACAAGAGTCAATACCATTGGCAGAGCATTTTTCTTGAGTGCTACCCACATAATCAGCTGTGCTGCTCATCCCACAAATGCATGATCCTTACAAGTTGGACATCATTGCGAAGGTAAATAAACAGGCTTTCCAACGATGTAAAATACAATGCCAATTAGCATTGTAACAACAGAGAAATAATCCACCAAACACAAGTTTCCGAAAAAAAAATTCCCAGTTTATATACCACTTGGACACACCGAGCTTGAAGCGGAAAAAAATAAGTGCCGGTACTCCCCTTATTCACATGTTGGTGTGTGTATCGGCCGGTATCCGCAATCTCTTGCGCCTTGTTCCTTTTTATTCATTATTTCTTTAAGCATGTTAAACTGTGTCAGCTGTGATTTATTGTTATATTATTATATCTGGGCTATGCATATTCTACTGTAGGCCTATAATACTCCAATAATATTCCATCTGGAACATTATAGGGTTAAGGTGTGTTTGTACAGAGGGTTAATAATTAAACTGCTTTCATGTGTTATTTGTAGCCTACAGCATCACTCTATAATATATTATGGGATGTCTATAGTCTGGAATAAACAGCAGCCAAATAGACAGGCAGGTATACATGCAGAGCTGAGGTGTGTGATCTCTTCATTCAGGGTTTAGGAGCAGAGTCCCAGTCAGGATGCTCCTACATATTATACACAGACACATTGTGAATATCTACAGTGAATAAAAGATACTAGGAGATATTGGGTTTGGGGCTCCTACTCCAAGAAAATTTGAAGGTTTTTTAATTAAAACTATGCATTTTACATCATTTTGGACCATTATTATTACTAGTTAGATGGTTATTTTTTATTATTTATCACAGACTTAAGTCTGCACATTTAATTCTTCTGGAAATGTTTGTCCTGTAAAATCATATTCTATAAATCAGAGGAGCAGATTCAGAAAACTTTTTAATAATGTTTCGTTAATGATATTTGTTCGCAAAAAGTACTGACGAACAGTTCACTAATTACTTTACAAAAAGGACATGAACACTGTATTGATAAATTAAAGCACCCTTGTTTATATATTGTGTTTTTGTGTATTTATGTATTTATTTATATTATGTAATATGCAATATTTTACAGGGAGGAAAAGTCCTACTACACACTGAAGGCCCAGGCTGTTGACATCTACACAGGCCTCCCTCTGGAGCCACAGTCTGAGTTCATCATCAAGGTGCAGGACATCAACGACAATGAGCCACGATTTCCTGACTGTCCCTACAGCGCCAGTGTCCCCGAGATGTCTCCAACAGGTAGGACAGCAAGAGGTTGAGACAAGAGGACAAGAGCTCTCACTAAGCGTACATGAAGCCACTAACCCTTTCACGCATAGTGGTCATTACAGTGGACACTAATGCATCATCCCATACACTGCCACCCACTGGCCAGCCATTGTTAAGTGCAACACGAATTTCTGAAAATCAAGATGGCTGCCGGAGGGCCAGAAACACTGAGCAGCTCAGGGATATCTTGCCAGTCCTTCTATAGCAGGAGACCCCTGCAGGTGAATAAAATTTGGTAACATCAAGTAAAAACTGAGGAGTAAGACAGTTGTTAAAATCTCCAAGTATTGATTTTATATTCGGAGAAAATGACGATTAATCATCTGTCCACTAAATTGGACATCATGCATCGCTGACTGTATTTCAAATACAATTAATACTATCACTGGGAGTTTGTTTTTGAAAATACTTCATCTCCAGTAACTTTTTTGACTTTATTGTTGCAATATTTTCACAATATTTTTCATGAATATATAAATAAATAAAGCTCAATTAAAAGTCAGACTAAAAAGAAGGTTTTGAATTTGCGTTTAAAAATATCAACATACTGTGCTGTTCCAGAGGCTTGGACCATAGTAATAAAATGATGCCTCACCGTGGATTTTTGTTCGGAATAATTAAAAGGGCCACTACTGGAAGATCTGAGGGTTTGAGAGGGCTCATAGGCTAAAAGCAAATCTGATAAATAGATAGGACCAAGACCATTAACAGCTTTATAAACCAGTATTAGAATTCTGAAGCAAACAGGTAGATAGTGCAGAGACTTTAAAATTGGTGTACTGTGTGCTCTCTTTCTGGTCCGAGTCCATACGCGTGCAGCAGAGTTTTGCAGTAATTGTAATTGAGCTGTGTTCTTTTTAGGGAGACCAGAAAGTAGTGCATTGCAATAGTCAATCCTGCAGGTAATAAAGGTGTTCATTAATGTCTCTGTATTGGCTTGAGAGAGAGAAACGGTCACACTCTGGCAATGTTCTTCAGATGATAAAAGGCATTCTCACATTCTTCTAATGTGAGGTTTTAAATGAAGCTCTGAATCAAAGATAACTCCTAGATTTTTTTTGTGCTTGTTAGCAGGTGTTTTAATGGCAGTGCTCGCAGTTTCTGATTGAGTTTGTCTCTCTGAGCTTCAGAACCATAAACCAAGACTTCAGTTTTGTCCTGGTTGAGCAGTAGGAAATTCTCTACCATCCATATCTTGATATCTGAAATGCAGTTAAAAGGGCATCTACTGGCCCTGAGTCATCAGGAGACACAGCCATGTAAAGATGTGTGTCATCAGCATAACTATGAAAATTAATGCAATACCTCTTGATGACATCTCTAAGTGGCAGCATATAACGATTAAAAAGTGCAGGACCTAAAATTGAACCTTGAGGAACACCACAAGTCATTTTATAGCTTTTAGATGAACATTCCTCCATGCTTACAAATAATTCTCTTTCGGTAAGATAGAATTTGAACCAATTAAAACCAGTACCAGAGAGGCCAATCAGATGGTGAAGTTTACCTAAAAGAATCCAGTGATACACTCTATCAAACGCTGGGGTTAAGTCAGGTAGTACCAATACAGAAAGTGTTTTTTCATATATCCATATAAGACCTGAGGTCATCTATAACCTTGGCTAGTGCTGTCTCAGTGCTATGATTGGACCTAAATCCAGATTGGTATTTTTCAAAAAATATTATGGGAGCTCATGAAATCATTTAGTGGATTTAAAACAAGCCTGAGTCTATGATATAAGCATTAATATATATCAACATCAACTATTGTCTATATAAAGATATAGAGGAGTAATGTCTACCTGAGTCTATGATATCAGCATTAATATATATCATCATCAACTATTGTCTATGTAAAGATATAGAGGGGTTATGCCTACCTGAGCAGAGAATGAAGTTGCTCTCCCTCTGTGTGTGTGTTGTGTTGGGGATGCAGGTTGAAGCTGGACTGCTTATCAGCACATATTAAAGGTTTGTGCCAGTATTTATTATGTTTGATTAACGCTAACGGGCAACGGTGTTTATAAACTGCAGCTCAGAAAAGATCACGTGTGTCATGCCTTCATGTGCACGTTCATATGCGCGTGCAGAAAATGAAACTTCGAGCAACAGCTTCTGTGCAGACCAATCCCCACAATATACTGGTGTGATAAGATAAGATAAGATGAACCTTTATTAAGGTGTGGAAAGGGGGCACTGGTGTTGGTGAGTGGGGGACCCAGGCTGTCCTGCTGAGCTCATGGGGGTTGGTTGGTCAAACCTGTTGAAAAACAGTTTTAGCTCATTTGCATGTTCCTGGGTCCCCTCAACACCATGTATGCCTCCTTAATGTTGGCATACAGCAGGTCCAGGGTCTTATTGTGTCTCGTGTTATAGGTCACATACTGGTTGAAGTTCGACAAACTTCAAAATATCCGTTGGCGACGATGAATGCACTGGGGTGCCTTGTCTGTAATCCCGCGACGGTGGAGTGGATGACGTCACTCGCTTGCGCCGCCACAGCACTCGATGGGATGTAAACAGTAACTGCAATGGCGTGTGAGAACTCTCGAGGGATATAATACGGCCTCAAACTCACAGCCAGCAGCTCCATGTCCGGGGTACAGATGCGCTCCTTTACAGTGATGTGTCTGGGATTACACCATCTGGAGTTTACAAAGACAGCAAGAGCTCAGCCTTTCTTCTACCGGTCTGTTTGTCTCTGTCAGCTCGCACCACCGTGAAGCCCTCCGGTTCCATTAAGCAGTCTGGTATAATCGCATTTAGGCATGTCTACGTAAAGCACAACATACTGGACTCTCGGTATTCCCGTTGGTCTTTCACCAGGGCTGATAGCTCGTCCGTCTTGTTGGCCAGTGATCTCACATTCCCAATGATTACTGAACGCAGGACGGGTTTAAATCTCCTCCTCTTCTCCCTCCTTTCCCTCGAGATTGCGCCGGCTCTCATTCCCCGTCTGTGTGGCCGTAACTCGGCAGGTAAATCCTTCGGTGGGTCTACTACTCGGTCCCAATGGGCGAGGAGCGCTTCAAGCGAATACACTGTCCGTTGGCCGCCGATCATGCCCGCTGGTCTGGCTAACTAAATAAGACGGCTGTGAAAAAGGAAACCATTTACACATAGTGTGCAGTATACTATCACTAACAAAAACTAAGCGCAGTAGAAAGTTAGAAGTCACGAAAAAGTAGCAAAAAAAAGACAAAGAAAGTAGAAACACGGAGAGCTGCTAAGACAGGCTGCCACTCGCGGCAGCGACTAGCAACCAATGGCGCTCCTCGTAGGCGCACATCGTTTTAAAACAAGACAATGATGATATAGTCTCTCAGTCAAGGTTTAGTTACGACTCCGGACTAAAGCGAGATGGAAAACAATGGATTGACATGGACTACTGATTAAGTATTGAATTCATTAGCTGGGTATACTGGGCAATATGGATGCTCATCTCAAAGTAAATAATAACCATCAAGAATGGGCCTGATGCTGCTGATAAAATTCATAATAGTATCGTTATCTATAATTTACAGGTGCTTCAGTTTGTCAGGAGATGCTGGATCATCAGCCAGTACAAGCACAGACTTTGCACAATATTATTAGTTATTTGTAATCAATGGAAGTTCTTCACCATATGGTTGCCTTGTGCATCATATCTTTTTGGTTGTCATATCCCTATCTACATTCGGACATCTTACACATGAAGATAAGTGAGATTCAGCTCCAATGAGAACATGACACTAAAATATGCATCAAAGTTAGATCAAGCAAAAGGCCCTGAGAAGGAATGTGGTTGAAGTGGCAACACGTTACAATGAGGGGGGGCCCAAACCAAATCCTGCTTAGGGCCCCCAAACGTCTAGGGCCGGCCCTACCAGAGGGTCGCAAAAGCATTAAGCCTGGGACACACCAGGAACGTGATTCACGTGTCGGGTGTTCACACCAGCTGTGTTTTAGCTGCGTGTCTGCTGCTGCTGCTGTCAGCCCTTTCTTTCTAAATAGAGTTTGCCTTCTAATGACCATTTCATTTCATTATAAATATAATTTATATTTATTTTAGACAGAGAAAGGTTCAGAAACGTGTTGAAATTTGTAAATAATAGTAATAATCCACAATTAAAACTCCGTACTATATTCATTCATGGAGCTCTGCAAGTCACTGCATGTTCTAGAACACTGTCGCCACATATTTCAGAATAAAAGCCTTGTGTTAAAAAATGAAGGAATTCTGTCTACAGAAAAAACACTTGAGGGCTTTTATTTTGAAATGAAAAACTGTAGTAATGTTGCTGGTATAATGTCAATATACAGTCAATAGATCACCTTCACTGTCCGTGACATATTCTACAGATAGAGACATTGAAACTGTAGTAATGTTACTGATATGATGTTAATATACTGTCAATAGATTACTTTCACTCTCTGTTGTTGCTGTGAGACCTCTATTCTCTAGAAGAGACGCAGCTGAGACACGTGTCTCACGCGGGCAGTGTGGCTGCTCTAACCTGTTAACACGGATGCCAAAATAAAAAACAACAGGTAACGCAGCCGCGACGCACTGCTCACGTTCCTGGTGTGTCCCAGGCTTTAGAATCCATCCTCAGGGGACCTTGAATACAATATATGTCGGTATTGGTTGAGATATCCTACTTTGGCATGTGTTGGATGGACTGAGGAGATGACATCATCGTCCTTGGGGATCAACACTAGAGGGAAAAGTTCATTTGTTGTTGTTATTGTATTTTTTAATTTATTTATTTTTTATATCAAGAGGATTATATATGTGTTCATGTGAGAAACATTAAGTTCATTATTTAAGTTATAGAAACCATATGTGTTTACTTCTGCAAAAGTGAACAATGAAAAAAACAAATTCAAAAATTGAAGTGCACAAAATTTGGAAACCAGATCATTAATTTGTACATTTTGAAATGTTTAAAGAAATGTTTGCCTGTAACCAACTGTCCTCCTTGGGAGTGTTTCAAAGTGGAAGGAGCTGAAATGATTTTGGTTCATTGGAGGAAACTAAACAACTGATATTCATATACAGAATTTTATTTTCTAAGGTTTTTGGTTCAGCTTGGACATATTATGTTGTATCTGCTGCACACACACACACACACACACACACACACACACACACACACTAAACCAGAATTACTGGCCCATCTGTCAGCTAAATGCCATTACTGAGAGGTAATTTAACAGTCAAGGTCTTTAGGCTTTAAGCTCTTAATGCTTCAGCTGAGGCCTAAAGTGCTCTAAGAGAACACAAGTGTGACCCCAGTATGTCTCTGTTGCAGTGAAATACAGCAGCAAACATATAGAAGATTAGTTATGGTAGCAAATAGCACAAGTATCCATATGATAAAAACATAATCCTATCTATGAGGAACGGACTGCTAAGAATAGCCATGTTTTCTCTTTTCTTTTTTTTTAATTCTCTTTTTATTGAGATAGACGAAAACATTATTTTATCATCTCCTATACATTTCTTTTCTTTTTCAAAATAACCCTAATAGTTAACAATGAGGAATATAAAATAAAATAACTGATTTCAAGATGCTATTCCTCAATCACATATACATACCCATCCGTATGTATGCTGCTCTCCATATTTACCTTTTTATATACAAATATCTGGACATATATTTTCCTATATTTTCATATTCACATATGCATATACACATATATATACTTACACGCACCTACCCATATACTTCAACATACATGCCTGCACATACCTATCTTTATCCTTCCACACATTTTCAATCAGCCTTTTAAATTAACTAAAGAAAAAGGAAAACACAAAGAAAGAAAATGAAAAAGTAGAATAGAAATTCTACAAATGTTTCCAGTATAACAAGTAAAAGGACATTACAATATCTGTAGCGGTGAACCAAGGGGTTCTCACATTTGCATATACTGTTATATAAAGTCTAATCTGATTGGCGATATAAACTGGGGAAAAAAAGTTAGTAAACTTGTGTTTGGTCAATTATTTCTCTGTTGTTACAATGCTAATGGGCATTGTATTTTACATCGTTGGAAAGCCTGTTTATTTACCTTCACAATGATGCATTTGTGGGATGAGCAGCACAGTTGATTATGTGGGTAGCGCCCAAGAAAAATGTTCCAAAATGCTCTGCCAATGGTAAACAGTGTATTCTCATAAGGCTACCAGGAAGCCTGCAATGACTGCCCTTCACCGTCAGGCCCATTTGCGCTGGTGTCGACAACACAGACAATGGAACCTGAACATGTGGGGGAATGTCATGTTCAGTGATGAGTCCAGGTTCTGTCTGCCAAAGTTGGATGGCAGGGGTCAAAGTATGGAGACGACGCGGAGAACGCTATGCTGATTGTTGCACCGATGGAGTAACAGCTTTTGGTGGGGGCAGTGTCATGGTGTGGGGGGGCGGCATCTCCCTCACTGGCAAAACAAGGCTTGTCATCATTGAAGGCCATCTCAATGCAGTGAGATATCGGGATGAGATTCTGCAGCCAGTGGCGATCCCATATCTCCACAATCTGGAACCTAACTTCATCCTCCAAGATGACAACGCTCGCCCCCACAGAGCCAGGGTTATCACAGACTACCTTCACAATGTGGGAGTAGAGAGAATGGAACGGCCAGACCTCAACCCAATTCAACACTTGTGGGATCAGCTTGGGCGTGCTGTACGTGTTAGAGTGACCAACACAACCACGCTGGCTGACCTGCAACCAATCCTGGTTGAGGAATGGAACGCCATTCCACTGCAACGTGTGACCAGGTTGGTGACCAGCATGAGGAGGAGGTGCCAGGCTGTTGTGGCTGCGTATGGATCTTCCACCGCCACTGAGGTGTACGGTGTATTAAATGAATAAAGTGTAGCCAATATGTCTTGTTTGTTCCTTGTTACTGACAGAGAGTTCAATCATCCAATCCACCAAACAACTCAAAACAAGAGTCAATACCAACAGGAGAATACACTGTTTACCATTGGCAGCGCATTTTGGCAATTTTTTCTTGGGCGCTACCCACATAATCAGCTGTGCTGCTCATCCCACAAATGCATCATTGTGAAGGTGAATGGCCTGCTAGATATTTTAGAAATGCTACTGTGTCGACCTTACAGGCCTCTTTTGTTAGTGAGAAAATCATTAAATGGCGGCTGTGGCTCAGAGGGTAGAGCAGGTCGTCCACCAATCGGAAGGTTGGTGGTTCGATCCCCTGATGTCGATGTGTCCTTGAGCAAGACACTTAACCCCAAGCTGAGGTGGTTCGGGCAGATGCCCGAACCACCTCAGCTGGCTCCTTTCAACACAAAGGAGCAGCGGCTCTACTCCGAGTCCCTCACGGATGACTGAGCTTCTCACCCTATCTCTAAGGGAGATGCCAGCCACCCTCCTGAAAAAAAACATTTCTTCCGTTTGTACCTGCGATGTAGTTCTTTGGGTCATGACCCAGCCCTCATGACCATAGGTGAGAGTAGGAACGAAGATTGACTGGTAGATCGAGAGAGCAATACTGCCCCCCCCGCTGCTCCGATTCTCCAGCCAATCTCACGTTCCATTGTTCCCTCACTCGCCAACAAGACGCCGAGGTACTTGAACTCCTTCACTTGGGGTAAGGACTCATTCCCTACCCGGAGTAGGCAAAAAAAAAAGTCTTACACTCGAATGTGAAAGCAAACCAATACTGAGAGTCTGGGTCTACTAGGACACTGCGAAATGCATTGGCCAAATCATCACAAGTTTCCTGCTGGAACTTGTGAGAGTATGGTGTGTGGGTTCAGCACTATGGGTGCTTGTGCATGTACTGCTGCAGATCTTGGTTGATTTTCTGGCCTTATCGTTTCAACGGGAAAGATAGGGCATCTTACTGGTGAGAGTGCACATGGGATGATGACTCCTGCCTTTATTAAATACTGGTGTTATCCCTGCTACTGCCTCTGCTTTGAGAGGATATTGTGCCTGACATGGACGATACGTGCTTTTAGGTGTCACATGGAGAGGTTCAGCCCCTTTAACTAATTATCGTTAGCCTTTGCGGCACTTCCCAGAACTCTGGCAAATCAATGGTTAACTGAGAAAAATTTGCCCAATCCTTATGTTTAAATGAATCAACTTGTGCTAAAAGCACGATCCGTTTTCCCACCAAAGTGCTCTGAAATGGACATGTCTATGTGAATATTTACTTCCTTCTCCCTGATCCTCCCATGTACAATCCTGTGAACACTGAGTGACCCAGGGTCCCAAATCTCTCCATTGTACATAATGTGTTCTGGCTAGAGATACATGTGCTGATGAATTATGTACCTTAAAGAATTTGGTTACCGAGGGGGTCGGCACAACCGTCAATGCCCACATTTTATTATCCAATGCACCCAGTCGTTAGTTATGAAATCATTTACTTTCCCTTCCTTTAAATTCTGTCTGCTCCCTCAATAACTGTGGCTCATCCTCTGTGTAGGATCTGTTACAGTCTCTTGCCCAGTGGTCAGGGTCTCCTCCTCCATCTCCAGCATCCGTCCTCCCAAGGGCCTGCACTGCGTGATCCTGTGCTCGAAGGGGGTTGGGGGGACCACCGCGTCCTCTGCCTCCCTCCGTTTGTTCCATTCAGAGCTTGGAGCAGTGCCATCTGGAGCCTGTCATTCAGTTGAGTTTTAGCTTGCTATGTCTTTTTCTCTGAGACTCTCAGATTTTGTTCAGCGTGGATGGCGTGATCTTCCTCTATCCCAGCCTGCACAATGTTTGCATAACTGCTGGCTGATTTGCTCATCCATACTTTCCAGGAAACAGTTCGTTAGTAGTTGTTCATATGGGGAGTCAGTCTGAATGAATGGTCTGCCACCATTTCACCAGGCTGCTGTTTGGAGTCGTTTATCTCTCCCCATCTCATGGGAGCAGGGAAAGTTGTTTTAATTCCCTCATAGAGGTTCTCTACCTGTCCGCGATATCCAGCACCAGCTGCACCCCAGTTATAACGCATGTCTTCCTCCAGGCCAGTCTCCTTGTACTCTCCTCCCTTTCAGTTTCATGCTCTGAAGTATAAGATTGGGTATAGTACGTCTCCCGGAGCTGCCGCATGCTTCCCCGGGAATGTGGTACACTGAAGTTCTGATCGGATCTTGCACATTATGCCTTTAAAGCCAAATTTAGCGAGATATAAACCTGATGATGATGTCATCAGTTCATGCAACAGAAATCCAGCAGTCCCCCTGTGCTCTGTGCACAATGGTGCATGATATCATATGGAATTACAATGAGCCACACAGTAACCAAATTTGCAGTTCTAAACAACGCTGCAGTAGGCGACAATAAATACTACAGGAATGGAGTCAATAGAGTTGTTACATTCAGCTGTGTATACATTGAGCAAGTGACAAGGCTACTGCCAAGAGCCTTGGCAGAAGGAAACATCTTTCAAAGCTGTGCAAGGCCCTTTTAACTCATCTATGAAAGTAGATAATTTTTTACAAACATGATACATTTTTACCAATATGTTTATGATTGTGTCAGTCATGATTAGTCATGATTCTACTCTTTCATGTCAATATGGTTAAGGCACGTCTACCTATAAAATGGTTCAAAGGCTTCAGGTGCTACTTTTGCCAGAAAAGTTGGAGAGAACTTCTTTCACTCCTTGTACTAACTGTGCTAGACCAGGGGTCAGCAACCTGCAGCTCTGGAGCCACATGAAGCTCTTTAACCCCTCTCCAGTGGCTCCATGTGGATTTAAAAAAAAAAAAAAAAAGAATTAGTGGAAAGGAAAAGTAACTGTTTTTTGTTTACATTTTCATTTTTTTTTATCATTGTTGTAGGTCTATGGTACAAGGGTACAACGGAGTATTAGGGCCACATTGAGGAAAAAAATAGATCTGAGATTTCGAGAATCAAGTCATAATATTTCTAGAATAAAGGATAAAGTCATAATATTATAAAGTAGTAATTTTACGTGTTATTTTATTTTTTTCTCGTAAAGTTATGACTTTATTCTCGTAACATTATGACTTTTTTCTCGTTATATTCTGACTTTATTCTGTAAATCTCAGATGTTTTTTCCCTCAATGTGGCCCTAATACAGTACATTTGCTCTTTGGCCCTCACTGCATTAGACTTATATACTATATACTTACACTATAAACTGTGTTACCTTCATCACAATGATCAGATGTGTTCGTAAAACACGGTATTATTACACACTCTGCCAAGCCGACAGCAGCTGTGCATGTGAACATGATGAAAAGCAGAGTCTGAATCTCATATTTCAAAACAGCAATAATCTTAGATGGAAGAAAATAACCTTCGGTTTTCTCATGAAAACAACATATTCATTTTGTTATCTCGAAAAAAAGTTTCTTGTGATCTTGATTTTTAATACAAAGACAAAGATGTAGTGTTCTGTTGAGAAGGGAAACACATGATGACATAACCTGTGTATATGTGTGTGTGTGTGTTTGTTCAGGAACCTATGTGACACAGGTGACTGCCACAGATGCCGATGACCCCACATATGGCAACAGCGCACGTATCATCTACAGCATCCTTCATGGCCAGCCATACTTCTCTGTGGACCCCAAGACAGGTGAGATGACATTTATGTTGTCACCATTACAACTATATATATATATATAGACCATGGATGTATTAAGAGACCAATGTTATGTGTCCTGCTCAGAGGACGCCTTGTTGTGATTAAAATGAGCTTGTAGCTCGTTGTCTACCTCACTACGATAAGAAAGATCCCTCGTTGGTGTTTTAACAACATTTCGTTTATGAGTTATTGATCCGGGAAGTTCAAATCTGTCAATATTTCTCCAACTTTAGTGAACTAATTTAGTTCAGTTCTGCATAACTCTTCCACGATGAAAAAGTGAATAAACTCTTCGTCTGTAGAACGGTGTTGAACATGTTTACCAGTATTATTTTGGCCCGTGGTACACACATTCACCAGGGTGTTAATTATCTCCTCATTAGGATTGCTGATACTAGATTTCGTGCTGACTCGCTCATAGTGACACACACGTCTAGCAGCACCAAGATCTGTACGGATAATGACCTAAAACACAAGACGGCAGCAGCGCCGTGATGACGTCAGATTTCATTCCATATTCTCAGAGTTTCATTCCATATATTCATGATTTCATTCCATATATTCAGGATATCATTCCATATTCTCACATTTCACATTATATATATAATAATTTCCTGAACGGCATGCCATTATATATATACTGTATATATATATATATATATATATATATATTTATATATATTAGGGATGGAACGGTTCACGTAAAAAGTCTGAACCGTTCGGTTCAATAGTCACGGTTCTGGTCGTGTATGAATTGTTCGCTTCATTTGAAATAGGTTATGAGGCCGATTGTGTATTTTTTCATGTAGAGTTAGGCTTCTGTTTATTGTCACACTACAAATGGGGAACAGCCTCACAGTTTTCAGTCAAAAGGGCATGCGCAGAAAAAAAGACTTCAAATAAAATTATTGGGGGAAAAAAAATCCTCAGTTGGCACGGATAAAGCGGCGAGTGCGGCTGTCAGTCAGTTTTGGAAATGGCGAGTGGACACGATAAAGTCCAGTTAGAGGATCCACCAGCGTCGTTTCTCTCTGCTGTATGGGAGCATTACGGATTTAGTGTTACCATGAAAATGACGGAAAGAAAGTGTTGGATAAAACGGCGACTGTGTGTAAGCACTGTGCAACACATGTGGTGATGCTAGCGGCAACACTACAAATATGATGAATCATTTACAAAGACATCACCCCGGCTTGTCTGTCGTTAGCACAAGGAGGAGAGAGTCGGGTAGGAAAGAGCAACTGCTTCTCCCCGCAGCATTTAAACAGCCTCTACATGCAGACTCAGACAGGGCAAAAAACACAACTACATCATCGGGGAGGTTTATAGTGAACGATATGCAGCCTTATGCAGTCGTGGAGGATGCTGGATTTCAGCATATGATTAACGTACTTGAGCCCCGCTATAATATTCCCTTCCGCCGACACTTAAGCAACACAGTAATTCCCGAACTTTATGTAGACACGACTAGGAATTGAGAAAGAATTGTCCAACACAGCCTACGTAGCTCTTACTACAGACGGATGGACATCCAGGGCGACTAAAAGTTACTTAACTGTGACTGCCCACCACATCACTTCAGAGTGGGAAATAGAAAAATCATGTTTTACAGACGCTCCCCTTTATGGGAGCCACACAAGTGAGCATCTCTCTGATGCACTGACACAAGCAGTGACATATTGGAAACTAGAGAGGGACAACAGCACAATCCCTGTCATCAAAGACAATGCAAGAAACATTGTGAATGCAGTCAATGAAACAACTGGATTGGGGCCACAGATTGGGTGCTTTGCACATACTGTTAATCTTGCAGCCAAGAAGGCAGTTTCACTAAACCAGGTATCCCGTCTCCTGGGGGAGGGTGAGGAAGGTGGTAACCCTTTTCCATCGCAGCACAACGGCCGCTCATGCCCTGAAAACCAAGCAGGAGATGCTGGAATTGCCAGTTCACAAACTACAACATGATGTAACAACGCATTGGAACACCATCTATGACATGTTGGAGCTTTATGTGGAACAGCAGGCTGCCATCTATACTGCCCTGATGGACAAGAATGTCAAGAAGAATGCCAAGGACATTACCGTCTTGACTGACGGTGAGGTAAAACTGGCAGAGAACCTCCTTAAGATTCTTAAACCTCTGAAGACTGCGATGACCCTCATGAGCACAGAGACATTCCCCTCTGTGTCAATGATCATCCCTCTGCAGAAAATGATATTGAAATCCATGGCATCTGATGAGGACAGCTCCACCATCAAAGATGTAAAGGCAGTCATAACTAAAAACTTGGAAGGCAGATACACATACCCTAATCTCCAGGTTCAAGTCCCTGCCTTACCTGGAGGAAGCCTCTCATCTGAAAATATACAGTGATCTCACCAAAGAGATGATGGAAATTGAAAAGCAGGTATTGTTTTATTTATTGTGATTTTTTTTTTTTTTTTTTACAGAAGTAAATTTGATATAATCTTAATCATCATTACCATCACTGTTCTCTTTATCAAAGACAGCATATTTGTGCCTTTGCATTCTCATTTTTCCCACTGCCCTGTAGAGATTAGTATATGTTTTGTTTCTTTACTGCCATGAATGTTTTTTTGTTTTAATATTATATTTGTGATTTATTCTGCAGGGTCAGCCCAGTGAAGCCCAGGTGGCCACTTCATCCTCAGCAGACCAAGAGGCATCAGAGACATCACCTCCTCCCCAGAAACAATCTGCCATGGCAGAGCTATTTGGAGAGCTTTTTACAACAGAGGAGACCACCACACCTCTGTCCAGCATCATACAGGAGGAAATGGCCACATACAAGGCCACAGGCTGCATTCCTGTGGATGCAGATCCACTTGCCTGGTGGAAAAACAATGAGCATAAGTATCCTCATGTTGCCAAGCTGGCACCACGTTACCTTGCTGTCCCGGGTACATCTGTGCCAAGTGAGGGAGTTTTCTCTACAGCAGGAGACATTAGTCACTGCGAGTAGATCTCGTCTTGCAGCTGAGAATGTGGACAAACTCATCTTCTTGCACAAGAACATGAAAATAGAATGAACAGAGCAGTGTTGATTAAAAAAAGGTATAGTGCTGGCTGACCTATGCTGCACTTTATGTTGATGGCCTTATCCTCTGTGTTTTTTTAATTATGTTTGAAATATCAGGGAATAGAAAGACATATGTTACTGTTATCTAAAAAAAGGTCTAGTGCTGGCTCACCTATGCTGCACTTTATGTTGATGGTCTGAGCCTACAATTTTTTTTTAATTTCTTATTTCTTTTTAATTAACACGGTGGCACTTTTTTTTTGATAAGAGGTCCAGCCTTAAGATTTGACAATGAAGAAGTGTTTTGTTCCTTATGTTAGCATACTTTTGTTAAGGCAAACCTTTGTTGACTTATTTTGCCAAATAAATGAAAAGCATGTTGAAATTGGAAATTGACCTCCTTGCTGTACCATAAATGTACCGAACCAAACCGAAAACCATGTGAACTGTGATATGAACCGAACCGTGGATTTTATGAACCGTTCCACCCCTAATATATATATATATATATATATATATATACAGTATATCTGTTACTCTGTGAACCCCACAGCTCACACTCCCAGCTGTCTAGAAAGCATGATATTCAACCGGTCATGACACAGTGAGTGGATCTGCACCTGAACACTAAAACAAGCCCTGAAAGGGACATAAAGATTTTCAGTTTGTTTTACAGAGATCTCCACCGAGCTATAATTACTCTGAACATAGAGAATCATGTTCCATTTTCACCCTGCGGAGCAGCATGCGTCACCCTCCTGCCCCCTTATAAGTACATACTGCATCAAAGATTAAAGGTGTAAGAACAGGCCAGGTTACAGTTAGGAGGTTAAAGTGTTGACATTATATCACAGACGTCTATATATTGTAGGGATGCACGATACAACTTTTTCAGTCCCAATACCGTTAGCGATACCTGGGCTTTGGGTATCGGCCGATACCGAGTACCGGTCCGCGCTGGGGTTTGTCCCGGCTGAATTTGTGATCATACAAGTTGTTTTCTCGTTTCTGCCACTTTGGATTTAATCCAATAAACAATCCAAACGTACACCAGCCGTACAGTCCCCGGTTAGTGGTAGTAAACACAATATAGACTAACACCACACGTGAAGATTATAAGATAGCAGTGTTATTTTGACCAGCTCTCAGAGTTTAAGCAGTTTGGTTGATTTGTCGTATTCTTGCCCTGCTGCTTCTTTGGAGCATGTGGCTACATCTTACTAATTGCGCCTTTTAAGACATGAAACAAAGTTGGTTTTACTGGTGAAAATTGCAGAAGAATGTTGGAAGCCATCAGTAACTGTGACAAGTTTCCTTTTTCAGTGATGAAAATATCAGTGCACTTGGACAATGCCATGTTGACCGAGTCTTAATAGGCGGGCAGAGAGTGGCTAGAATCAAACATTTGCAGGAATCCAAATAAAAAGAGTGGAAAAGAAGGCATCCCAAAAAGGTCAGCAGAAAGCCATTCTGGGAAGGAAGAAGTGATTTTTGTATATGCTCAATTTGTGCACAAATCCACGCAGAAAGAGTCAATTGGAAGAGAAAAGGGCTTGAACTAGCAGCTAGAATGAGTTCCAAGCTTCTCTGCACTGACCTGTTCCCTTCCTTTTTACTGTCCTAATCAAACATTTGACACCGAACTTGCAGTGTGTGCTGTTGGGTTACCAGTGAAATACCCCATCCTGTAACTGTCTTCAGATCACCTCAGAACAACTAACTAACAAATCAAATTGACATAGACAAGGTAGAAACATCACTGTGCCTCAGAAAAATGTCACCAGAGGTGGGTCGAGCAGCCAAAAAGTATCCTCAAGTGAAAGTACTGTCGCTTTGTAAAAACAAGTACTCAAGTAGAAATACAAGTAAAATACCCACTTGAGTTAGAGTACAAAAGTGTTTACTGCAAAACAACTTGAGTCGGGAGTAACTTCAGTAAAAGAACAAATGCTGTCTCTTTCTCACTCCTTTTATTTGATTCGGATACGAACGCCATCATTTCAGTCACAGATGGTCTTCCTCAGGTAAAGAAGTGAACATATCATCTCCTGCTTAGATAATCTGCTACACCAGGACAATATTTCCCAGTCTATATCTATACTTTATTAATGAATTAATGCATCCCAGGAAGTTAGGTTTAAGCAACACAAGCACTTAAGTTAGGATTGGGAAACGGTCGTGGTTGACGTTAATGTCAATGACTACCGACTCACGTTACTCATGGGGCTGATGATACCAACGAGTCACGTTACTCATGGGGTTGATGATACCAACAAGTCATGTTACTCATGGGTTTGATTGTTTCACCCCTCCCTCTCGCCCTGCCAGACTTTCTATTAATACGTCACTTGCTCAGATTGTCCAATAACGCCACGGGTGGGTTTACATTAGAGTTAGTTGAAAGCCCAGTTCATCACATACTGTCGCCTCTGTGCGTCGGTTTCCGATGCCAGGGGCGCTGCCCAATCTGCAGTATTTGACGAGTCGGAGTGAGACCGGGTTGTCTAATACCTCCACTGGCTCCTTTCAACTCAGAGCTCCTCACCCTGGCTCTAAGGTTGAGCACAGCCACCCTGACTTCAAAATTATATTTTACTAATGAAAATGTAATTTCATACTGGGAGCCAGGTCTGAGAAACTAATTTATTTGAGTGAACCTGACATAAATGCGAATAGATTTAAGTTCAATACACTAAAAGTCAAATTATTTTGATAATATTTTATTAAAATCTTCTGTAAGATCTTTTTTTTGCCCTACCATTCAACCCAGCATTTTAAGTTACAATGACTTAATATTCCAGTTTAATTTTAAGCTCTTTCTCATTCATTTAAAGGTACAGTGTGTAGGATTTGGCGTCATCTAGTGGTGTGGTTGCATATTGCAACCAACTGAGTACCCCTCCGATCACTCCTCCCTTTCCAAGACAGTTTAACTGTGGGTGTGGTTTAATCGATTGACAGTGGCCGGCAACACAAGCAAACAACCCCACAAGTCATCAGATATCTCCTGGCTGGTACAAAGAAATACATGACATTACCTTTTCCCAACTTAGTCGCGCCTACTTCAAACCACTGAGAAGAGCACAGACAAAACCAAATATACAGAAAATCTTTCATGTGAAATAATGAAATTTGTTCTAACTTTAGCAGAAAAAAAGTGTTTTCATGTTCAACCTCATTGCTCTTAGCAAGAAGCTGATTGGAAAAAAAGTTTTCAGGGCCTTTAAGCTCACCGTAGCAAATGGTGTGGAAAAACACCCAGCTGGGTTCCTGCTGTAACAATGTGCAGGTAAATACTGATAAGAGGGCAGTAATATGTTCAGGCCATTGTCATGGTGCCACACCAGAATGAATGAAATCCATGTAAACATTCCAGTCTACTGTATGTCTGTCAATCTCTCTATATGGAAGGCTAAATCATCATTATCATCATCATGAGTACTCTTTTCAACCCCTCCTCCTCTAGGAGTGATCAGGACAGCTCTAGCCAACATGGACCGTGAGGTGAAAGGGGAGTACCAGGTTCTTCTCCAGGCCAAGGACATGGGAGGTCAGCTGGGGGGTCTGGCCTCCACCACCACCATCAACATAACCCTCAGCGATGTCAACGACAACCCACCGCGCTTCACTAAGAGTAAGAAAGACTCAACAAGGATGTGTGATTGGTTGATTGTTTGGATGGATGAATGAGTCATTGATTTGTTTGATTTTAAGACAAATGAAAAAAAATAAGTCTCCATCTTCAACCTCTTATCCGGGGTCGGGTCGCGGGGGCAACAGCTCCAGCAGGGGACCCCAATCTTCCCTTTCCAAGGCCACATTAACCAGCTCTGACTGGGGGATCCCGAGGCGTTCCCAGGCCAGTGTGGAGATATAATCTCTCCACCTAGTCCTGGGTCTTCCCCATGGCCTCCTCCCAGCTGGTCGTGCCTGGAACACCTCCCTAGGGAGGCGCCCAGAGTGCATCCTTACTAGATGCCCGAAACACCTCAGCCGGCTCCTTTCAACGCAAAGGAGAAGCGGCTCTACTCCGAGTCCCTCATGGATGACTGAGCTTCTCACCCTATCTCTAAGGGAGACGCCAGCCACCCTCCTGAAGGCGTATGACCGGGTCCCACGGAAGATACTGTGGGGGGGTGCTGCAGGAGTATGGGGTGAGGGGGGCACTTCTTAGGGCCATCAAATCTCTGTACGCCCAAAGCGAGAGCTGTGTTCTGGTTTTTGGCAGTATGTCGGACTTGTTTCCGGTGGGGGTTGGCATCCGCCAGGTCTGCGCTTTGTCACCAATCCTGTTCGTGATATTCATGGACAGGATATCGAGGCGTAGTCGGGGGGAGGAGGGTTTGCAGTTTGGTGTGCTGAGGATCTCATCGCTGCTTTTTGCAGATGATGTGGTCCTGTTGGTATCATCGGTCTGTGACCTCCAGCACTCATTGGATCGGTTCGCAGCCGAGTGTGAAACCGGTGGATGCCTACTCCGGGTAGGGAATGAGTCCTTACCCCAAGTGAAGGAGTTCAAGTACCTCGAGGTCTTGTTCGTGAGTGAGGGGACTATGGAACGTGAGATTGGCCGGAGAATCGGAGCAGCGGGGGGGCGGTATTGCATTCGCTTTACCGCATCGTTGTGACGAAACGAGAGCTGAGCCGGAAGGCAAAGCTCTCAATCTACCGGTCAATCTTCGTTCCTACTCTCACCTATGGTCATGGTCATGGTCATGGTCAGTCTACATTTTCTGTCTTAAATTGCACTTAAAGGGACTATTTGTAACTTTTTTAAGCGTATAAATGTAGCAGGTCGCCACACATGCGCATATTCGCATATGCGCGCTCGCGTGTGGCTGGAGCCTCGTCTCCGCTGCCTGCTCTCCTTCACTCAGAATGCGCGCGCGTCCTTGCTGTCTCGCTCCACCTCTAGACGTGAACGCGCGCTCACTCCACACTGCAGAAGAGTTAGTTTAACTCTGAGAATATCTAGTGAATGCACAGGAGACGTTTGTGCAGAAATAACTGCTGCAGCTCCTCCAGACCAACAGAGGTTTCCCGCGTCTTGTGAAGTGACGGAGCTCTTCAGAGAGTTACGTTACCCTCTCGTTACCGACCGGGTGCCGGTGTCTCCTCTGCTCTCTCCGGCTGCGGGCGGAGAGAGCAGGGAGACACGCTGCAGAGCCCCGCTGCCTCAGCCTGCGTTGAGGCAGGAAAAGCCAACACTAGGATCAGATCTAAATCCTGTTCATGGAGAGACCTTCGTCTGGTCAGCTAACATTACTGCCAAGCAGCTGAAATATAGAGTGATATTGTGCTTTTAGCTGACGTGTGTCGCCTCACTGTTTTGAGCGATGCTCGTTCAGGTATATTTAGAGCGAGCAAGCGCGAGCCCGACGCTGACTTTCGTAGATTTCACGGCCACAGGTGTCGCTGAAGCAGAAGCATTTCTGAATGTTACAAATAGTCCCTTTAATTCGCTTACCTCTCCTCTGTCATCCTCTCAGGTATTTTCCATCTGCGGGTGCCAGAGTCAGCGTCCGTTGGCTCTGCAGTGGGTCGGATTCGAGCCCATGATCTGGATGCTGGCAGCAATGCAGATGTGAATTATGCCATTGTTCCAGGAGATGAGGGCAAAATGTTTGACATCATCTCTGATGGCCAAAGTCAAGAGGGAGTTGTAGTCTTGAAAAAGGTATTCACTCGTCATCAGCTGCACATTAGCTGCTTTTGAAACAAAGACATACTCTATACTGTACTGCACTAGCTTGATATGGCTGGCGTGAACTAATTGAGGTTCATGCCAGCAGACATGGGCGGTTTTAGGGTGTAATAATCTGAACCATAATGTGTAAATTCAGCATAACGTAGATAATTTGTCAGTTTGAATAAGTGCGTCTTCAGCTGTTTTTTAAAGGGGTCAACAGAGGCCACAGATTGATTGTCTACAGGAAGAGCATTCCACAGTGTCAGAGCCACAATTTCAAAGGCAATGTCACCTTTAGTTTTCAGTTGAGCTCTAGGGACAACCAGTAAGCCTTGGTCAGAAGACCTAAATGACCCTTACCTAACCATGCAAAACTCTACATGTGGTCTACTCTACATGATATAAAGGCCTGAATTATCATCTCTGGCTCAAGATGTGAAACAGCAGATTTGAGTTTAGCAATATGTCTTAGATGGAATACATGTACGGGTCAGCGATTTGAAATGTTGATCAAAGTGCATAGACTGGTCTAATATAACTTTTCAAGATAAGACTGTACAGCGGAGAAGAGGGGCCCAATACACTGAGTAACCTTGGAAGCTATGCTGTCTGAAGCAATGATAAGGACCTGAGTCTTATCAGGGTTTAGCTGCAAAAAGTTGTTAGCCATCCAGTCCTTAATGGCAGTTAAACAATGTGCAAAACAGTCAGTTTGTCAGTCTCATCAGTCTTAAAAGAGACATACAGCTTGATATCATCAGCGTAACAGTGATACAAGATACCTTTAAATTTGCTAATAATATGACATAATGGAAGAATATACAAAGCAAATAATATAGGACCCAAGACAGAACCCTGAGACACAACGCAGGAAAAAGCATCATTTTCAGACATGTAGAGCCCGGGACACACCAGGAACGTCAGGAGCGCATGGCAACTGTGTTATCTTTTGCGCGTCTCAGCAGCGTCTCTTCTAGAGAATAGAGGTCTCGCCTATGTTTGCCGCTTGCCGCGTGTCTCACAGCAATAACAGACAGTGAAAGTGATCTATTGACAGTATATTGACATCATATAAGCTACATTACTACAGTTTCGAAAAAATATAAATGATATTCATAATGAAATTTAATGGCCATTAAAAGGCAAACTCTATGTGGAAAGAAAGTGCCAAAAGCAGCAGCTGCAGCAGCAGAAACGCAGCTGACATGCAGCTGGTGTGAACACCCAACGCGTGTATCACGCAGCCGCCACGCGCTCCTGACGTTCCCTGTGTGTCCCAAGCGTAAGGACCAAGCGACACAGAAAAACTCCTCTCTGAGAGATAGGAGGGGAACCACTCCAGCGTGCTCCCAGAGACACCCACCCATCGCTTAAGCCTTTTAGTCAGGATGCTGTGGTCTACAGTATCATTGTGTCTGCTGTGTCATGGAATTTGAAGAAAATACGTTTCCTTCCAAACGTAATTGAAAATGCAGTTTAGTTGTATGGGAATGAAAATTTAGGAGACAGGGCTGCACTGCTCTACCCTGCTAAACATGTCCAGCCTTGTCGCACAGCAGTTCCTGAAATAGTCACAACATTTAATGTTTTGTGTACAAGACACAAATTTCACATTTTTGTTATGATCAGCACAAAATCAATTCTTATGTAATACACGTAATTGTGAACCAGGGAGTATAAAGAGCGGCGAACGCCGCATAGGGATACATTTGTGTCTATGTACACAAATCAAATAGATTACATTTTGTGACTATTTCACGAACTGAACTGTGTTGATATGTCACCAAATGTCTGCAGAGCTATTGCTTAAAGGACCAGCGTGTAACAATTAGGGTGATCTATTGGGAGAAATTGAGTATAATATACATTTTTCTTTAGTGTGTAATCGTTGTGTTTTCGTTACCTTAGAATGAGCAGTTTATATCTCCATTGGGAGCAGGTCCTTTTTTCACGGAGCCGGCTGCCATGTTTCTACAGTAGCCCAGAATGACTTGGGCTGGAGTCGTTAACATTACTCGCTCTGGAGTTAACAACCATCACTTCACTCAGCCGCCGGGACACAATACAAGAAAAACACAGGAAACATTTGTTGGTCTGGAGGAGCTGCAGCATTTATTTCCACTGAACATTCACTGATATTCTCAGAGCTTAACTAACTGTCTTCTGTTCCGCTGCTCATATCCCCTGACTGACCTTGCTTCACCACTCACTTCCCATGTACACACGCTCTACACACTGACTCTGCTATTCTCCAAATGACCTACGCTACCTACTTACAACTGCTGGCTCTGGAAAGGGCCATTCACGTTTTTGCGTCCACCACAGTAGTTGTGCTACACGCTCCTCTGGCACACAGAGGAGGTTGCAATCGGTTGCAATCTGCAACCTCACCACGACATGTCACGGTACCCTACACACTGTTCCTTTAAAGGGTAATTCTGACTGCAAAATAGCAAGTTTCTGTAAAAAAAAATATTATTTTAATTCCTCCAGATCAGATACATGTTAACTAACTATATTATTCCATGATCTTTGATCTTTGATGATGAAGTTTGAAGCCAAGGCAAATTTTGCAAACACTAGCATCTTGCTAGTGATCTAAGAGTGGGAGGAATGTACTGATTTAGCTGGGATCCCAATCATTCTTCCTCTTAACCTTCCATTAAAGCAAGCTGTTCGATTAGATA